>NC_136806.1:4137161-4176436 GCF_951216825.1 Electrona antarctica
CCACTGCACTAGCGTATCTGGTGAGGGCATGTTGATCACAGGCAACAAATAAATGCCCTGTAGTTCAGCTATTTTTGACAAAGAGATTTGTTGTAGAGGGAACAATAAATAAAAAAGGATCTGGGCCGGCCCAGGAAGGATATAGGGCCCGAGGGGGGACCCAGGGTCACTGCAGTATATAGGGTTTAAGTGCTTAAATATATATGGGAGTGACAGCAAAAGTAAAACGTTCACAAAAGGCCACGACACAGCTCGAGCCATGAAATCCCATGCAGGTACTGCTGGACAGAAAGAAACGAAAGAAAAATAAGACGCCAACACACACTGGATCACGCTCCCCTGGACAGTTCTTCTATTACTAAGACATTTAGACCTATAAGGACGATTCTACAAATCTCTAAATCCTGACAGTTTTCTTTAAAAAAACCCATGTTTCTATATGTCAGTCGTTCTCAAACCTTTTCATGTCTAGGACCCCCAAAAATATATGTAATTGGCCGCCGACCCCCATCTGAAAATATGTAGTTCCATGCAGGGACCCCCCCCCCCCCCCCCAAACGCAAAGATTTGAGTGAAAAACATACGCTCTGAAAGAATATAATATTCAAAGACTTTTCATGATTTTTTCAAAAATAGCAGACCTACAAGCAAGCACTCGGTGCCACGCTACGAGCTTGTAGATCTGCTATTTTTCAATAGCTAAAGTATAACATAATGCTTTGAGCATGAGTTCAAGTCCGTTGCTCTCCCCATGTCCCCCCATATAAGGGGACTAGGTTGGTGGAGGGTGTGTAGAGCCCAGGATCACATTAGATAATTGACACAGGGGTGAAAAATGGGTTACAAAATCGTGGGATAACAAATATTATAAAAAAACATAATGCTTTAAAACACCCCAAAAGGGGTTCCCGCCCAGAATGGGCTAAACCCCCAAAGGTAACGTTTCCACTCGAGCGTGTCTCGCTCCTTTTAGCACCGCTAGACGCTGTGGAAACGTCGCCTTCGGCGGTCCGCTCATAAAAGAATAAATATGGGGGACATTAACCCATTCAGACCCGGGAACAAGATTCTACAAAAAATGTCTTCTACAGTAAACCCAGAGAGTTTTCTGAAAAACCCTATAGCTTCTATATATGCTCAAACTATACGTCATGTCAAGGACCACCAAGAATTATAATGTAATTGGGCTCTCGCTGACCCCCCATCTGAAAATATGTTGTTTCAGGGACCCCAGGGACCCCCCCCCCAGAAGCAAAGATTTGAGTTACAAAATGTTCACTGTGAAAGAATATATTATATTCAAAGATTTGCACCACATTTTCGCGATTTTTCTCGCGCTACGAGATTGTAGATCTGCACCATTTTTCAACAGCTAAAAAAAGGTTAAAATAATGGTTAAGTTGGGCGGGAACCCCTTTTGGTGTTAGCATTATGTTATGCTTTAGCTATTGAAAGATAGCAGATCTACAAGCTCGTAGCGCGCCACTCGGTGGCGCGCTACGAGCTTGTAGGTCTGCTATTTTTTTTAAATCGAAGAACCACTGACATAGAAACATGGCTTTTTCAGAAAACTGTCAGGATGTAGAAGACCTTTTTAGAATCTGATCTCAGGTCAGAATGGTCAAAGTGGTTAAACGCTATAGAGCGCCACAGACGCGCTGCTCCCGTCGTGGAAGGGTTAACGGCGGCGGACCGCCGGTGTCTGGTCTGGAGAGAGAGAGAGAGGGCATGAATCACATGACTCACCACGCAGCCGGTGGAGTCCAGCTTGCGGTCGGAGATGCAGCGGAAGTTGCGGCTGCAGCCGCCGTTGTCCTTGGTGCAGTCCCTGACCGGCCCAAAGGAGTCCAGGAGCACCTCCAGGCTGTCGAAGGACGAGCTGATCATCAGCTCCTCTCTGGGAATAAAATAGAATACATTAGTATACTGCACCAGGGGAATTATACATCTGGCCTGCAGGCCACAAAAGATCACAGGATCTACTGAATGTGAACGTAGAGCTACTCGGGGGATGCCATACTGTGTGTCGTAGGCTCAATGTGTCAGTATCCTTCACATTCAGTATAGATCATGTGATCTTTTGTGGCCAGATATAATTTCCTGGGGTCTAGTAGGACTATAGTAAATCATTTTTAAAAAATCGCCCTGTCAAAAATAGCTAAAATCCCTAAAACAAAAGAGATCAGCAAATGAAAAAAATGTGTGGGTTGTGTGCGTACACGTGCGTGCGCGCGTGCGTGCGTGCTTGCGTGCGTGCGTGCGTGCGTGCGTGCGTGCGTGCGTGCGTGCGTGCGTGCGTGCGTGCGTGCGTCAAAGCCCTCTTTATATGCAAAGCAGCAGGCGTGTTTGCTTCAGAGATGCTACTGTAGAGAGATGTACATGTTTATTGGCTTCAGCCTTTATCTCTTTGTGTGGCCCCCTCGAGCAAGGTCACATGGTATCAGAGCAAGGTCACATGGTATCAGAGCAAGGTCACATGGTATCAGAGCAAGGTCACATGGTATCACTTCATCCCACTGTTTGAAAACACCAACAGGGGTTCCCGTCCTGAATGGGAAGTTTTTTATTTCATTTATTTGTTTGTATTAATTGAATTTGAATAACCTTGCTCCTTAGCCTGCTTTTGAAGAGGAACGGCACTTGGTGATAATAAACATCAAATTCCTATAACACCATTTCTAATGAACCTTGCCATAGGGTTGAAAACTAAATTATGCTCCTTGATCTAGCTTACAAAGAAGAAAGGGGGGGGGGGGGGGGGGTATTATTGTTTCCTTTCACATTCATTCAGGCTACTGTTCGGTTCTGCTCTTTCTCGTATACATATACGGAAAAGGCCATTCATTGCCGTCCGCAACTGATGCTATCACACAAACCAATTTTTTCTTTTATAATTGTCCTTCAGAGGGGAGTCGATCACTGAGCATACAGTGAGCACGTACAGGCCTGCTATGGCGGACGATAAAAAAAGAATGCACTTGAAATGTAGAGAGAGATTATTTTCACAAAAAAGTCAGACATAAACTTAATTGGGTCGTTCAGTTCAGCTCGTTCCGAAATATTATTGGTGACTCTCAGGTTGAATCTACGCCAACGATTCGAAACAACACACAGACGTAAAGGGTGTTCAATAGCACTGATTTATGAAACAACACACAGACGTAAAGGGTGTTCAATAGCACTGATTTATGAAACAACACACAGACGTAAAGGGTGTTCAATAGCACTGATTTATGCCAAAAGAAAATCAAAAACCTCAAAAATTGAGTTATGAGGTTTCCTCCCGTCAGCAACGATATATTTTTTGAACGGAAATGACAAACAGAACAGATGGCAGCTTCCTTTCTCGTCCTCCTGGATGTGTAGTTTATAGCATTTGGAGGTTGTGGAACAGTCTTCTGGCTACACGACAAGACTACTGGCGTTCTTACCCTAGGCATCTACATAGTGCTACTTTAACTACTGGCGTTCTTACCCATGGCATCTACACAGTGCTACTTTAACTACTGGCGTTCTTACCCATGGCATCTACATAGTGCTACTTTAACTACTGGCGTTCTTACCCATGGCATCTACATAGTGCTACTTTAACTACTGGCGTTCTTACCCTAGGCATCTACATAGTGCTACTTTAACTACTGGCGTTCTTACCCATGGCATCTACATAGTGCTACTTTAACTACTGGCGTTCTTACCCATGGCATCTACATAGTGCTACTTTAACTACTGGCGTTCTTACCCTAGGCATCTACATAGTGCTACTTTAACTACTGGCGTTCTTACCCATGGCATCTACATAGTGCTACTTTAACTACTGGCGTTCTTACCCATGGCATCTACATAGTGCTACTTTAACTACTGGCGTTCTTACCCATGGCATCTACATAGTGCTACTTTAACTACTGGCGTTCTTACCCATGGCATCTACATAGTGCTACTTTAACTACTGGCGTTCTTACCCATGGCATCTACATAGTGCTACTTTAACTACTGGCGTTCTTACCCATGGCATCTACACAGTGCTACTTTAACTACTGGCGTTCTTACCCATGGCATCTACATAGTGCTACTTTAACTACTGGCGTTCTTACCCATGGCATCTACACAGTGCTACTTTAACTACTGGCGTTCTTACCCATGGCATCTACATAGTGCTACTTTAACTACTGGCGTTCTTACCCATGGCATCTACATAGTGCTACTTTAACTACTGGCGTTCTTACCCTAGGCATCTACATAGTGCTACTTTAACTACTGGCGTTCTTACCCATGGCATCTACACAGTGCTACTTTAACTACTGGCGTTCTTACCCATGGCATCTACATAGTGCTACTTTAACTACTTGCGTTCTTACCCATGGCATCTACATAGTGCTACTTTAACTACTGGCGTTCTTACCCATGGCATCTACATAGTGCTACTTTAACTACTGGCGTTCTTACCCTAGGCATCTACACAGTGCTACTTTAACTACTGGCGTTCTTACCCATGGCATCTACATAGTGCTACTTTAACTACTGGCGTTCTTACCCATGGCATCTACACAGTGCTATACTTTAACTACTGGCGTTCTTACCCATGGCATCTACACAGTGCTACTTTAACTACTGGCGTTCTTACCCATGGCATCTACACAGTGCTACTTTAACTACTGGCGTTCTTACCCATGGCATCTACATAGTGCTACTTTAACTACTGGCGTTCTTACCCTAGGCATCTACACAGTGCTACTTTAACTACTGGCGTTCTTACCCTAGGCATCTACATAGTGCTACTTTAACTACTGGCGTTCTTACCCATGGCATCTACACAGTGCTACTTTAACTACTGGCGTTCTTACCCATGGCATCTACACAGTGCTACTTTAACTACTGGCGTTCTTACCCTAGGCATCTACACAGTGCTACTTTAACTACTGGCGTTCTTACCCATGGCATCTACATAGTGCTACTTTAACTACTGGCGTTCTTACCCATGGCATCTACATAGTGCTACTTTAACTACTGGCGTTCTTACCCATGGCATCTACATAGTGCTACTTTAACTACTGGCGTTCTTACCCATGGCATCTACATAGTGCTACTTTAACTACTGGCGTTCTTACCCTAGGCATCTACATAGTGCTACTTTAACTACTGGCGTTCTTACCCATGGCATCTACATAGTGCTACTTTAACTACTGGCGTTCTTACCCATGGCATCTACATAGTGCTACTTTAACTACTGGCGTTCTTACCCTAGGCATCTACATAGTGCTACTTTAACTACTGGCGTTCTTACCCATGGCATCTACATAGTGCTACTTTAACTACTGGCGTTCTTACCCATGGCATCTACATAGTGCTACTTTAACTACTGGCGTTCTTACCCTAGGCATCTACATAGTGCTACTTTAACTACTGGCGTTCTTACCCATGGCATCTACATAGTGCTACTTTAACTACTGGCGTTCTTACCCATGGCATCTACATAGTGCTACTTTAACTACTGGCGTTCTTACCCTAGGCATCTACATAGTGCTACTTTAACTACTGGCGTTCTTACCCTAGGCATCTACACAGTGCTACTTTAACTACTGGCGTTCTTACCCATGGCATCTACACAGTGCTACTTTAACTACTGGCGTTCTTACCCTAGGCATCTACATAGTGCTACTTTAACTACTGGCGTTCTTACCCATGGCATCTACACAGTGCTACTTTAACTACTGGCGTTCTTACCCATGGCATCTACACAGTGCTACTTTAACTACTGGCGTTCTTACCCTAGGCATCTACATAGTGCTACTTTAACTACTGGCGTTCTTACCCTAGGCATCTACACAGTGCTACTTTAACTACTGGCGTTCTTACCCATGGCATCTACATAGTGCTACTTTAACTACTGGCGTTCTTACCCTAGGCATCTACATAGTGCTACTTTAACTACTGGCGTTCTTACCCATGGCATCTACATAGTGCTACTTTAACTACTGGCGTTCTTACCCATGGCATCTACATAGTGCTACTTTAACTACTGGCGTTCTTACCCATGGCATCTACATAGTGCTACTTTAACTACTGGCGTTCTTACCCTAGGCATCTACATAGTGCTACTTTAACTACTGGCGTTCTTACCCATGGCATCTACACAGTGCTACTTTAACTACTGGCGTTCTTACCCATGGCATCTACATAGTGCTACTTTAACTACTGGCGTTCTTACCCTAGGCATCTACATAGTGCTACTTTAACTACTGGCGTTCTTACCCATGGCATCTACATAGTGCTACTTTAACTACTGGCGTTCTTACCCATGGCATCTACATAGTGCTACTTTAACTACTGGCGTTCTTACCCATGGCATCTACATAGTGCTACTTTAACTACTGGCGTTCTTACCCATGGCATCTACATAGTGCTACTTTAACTACTGGCGTTCTTACCCTAGGCATCTACACAGTGCTACTTTAACTACTGGCGTTCTTACCCATGGCATCTACATAGTGCTACTTTAACTACTGGCGTTCTTACCCATGGCATCTACATAGTGCTACTTTAACTACTGGCGTTCTTACCCTAGGCATCTACACAGTGCTACTTTAACTACTGGCGTTCTTACCCATGGCATCTACATAGTGCTACTTTAACTACTGGCGTTCTTACCCATGGCATCTACATAGTGCTACTTTAACTACTGGCGTTCTTACCCATGGCATCTACATAGTGCTACTTTAACTACTGGCGTTCTTACCCTAGGCATCTACATAGTGCTACTTTAACTACTGGCGTTCTTACCCATGGCATCTACATAGTGCTACTTTAACTACTGGCGTTCTTACCCATGGCATCTACATAGTGCTACTTTAACTACTGGCGTTCTTACCCTAGGCATCTACATAGTGCTACTTTAACTACTGGCGTTCTTACCCTAGGCATCTACATAGTGCTACTTTAACTACTGGCGTTCTTACCCATGGCATCTACATAGTGCTACTTTAACTACTGGCGTTCTTACCCATGGCATCTACATAGTGCTACTTTAACTACTGGCGTTCTTACCCTAGGCATCTACATAGTGCTACTTTAACTACTGGCGTTCTTACCCTAGGCATCTACACAGTGCTACTTTAACTACTGGCGTTCTTACCCATGGCATCTACATAGTGCTACTTTAACTACTGGCGTTCTTACCCATGGCATCTACACAGTGCTACTTTAACTACTGGCGTTCTTACCCTAGGCATCTACACAGTGCTACTTTAACTACTGGCGTTCTTACCCTAGGCATCTACATAGTGCTACTTTAACTACTGGCGTTCTTACCCTAGGCATCTACATAGTGCTACTTTAACTACTGGCGTTCTTACCCTAGGCATCTACATAGTGCTACTTTAACTACTGGCGTTCTTACCCATGGCATCTACACAGTGCTACTTTAACTACTGGCGTTCTTACCCATGGCATCTACACAGTGCTACTTTAACTACTGGCGTTCTTACCCATGGCATCTACACAGTGCTACTTTAACTACTGGCGTTCTTACCCATGGCATCTACATAGTGCTACTTTAACTACTGGCGTTCTTACCCATGGCATCTACACAGTGCTACTTTAACTACTGGCGTTCTTACCCTAGGCATCTACATAGTGCTACTTTAACTACTGGCGTTCTTACCCTAGGCATCTACACAGTGCTACTTTAACTACTGGCGTTCTTACCCTAGGCATCTACATAGTGCTACTTTAACTACTGGCGTTCTTACCCATGGCATCTACACAGTGCTACTTTAACTACTGGCGTTCTTACCCTAGGCATCTACATAGTGCTACTTTAACTACTGGCGTTCTTACCCTAGGCATCTACACAGTGCTACTTTAACTACTGGCGTTCTTACCCTAGGCATCTACATAGTGCTACTTTAACTACTGGCGTTCTTACCCATGGCATCTACACAGTGCTACTTTAACTACTGGCGTTCTTACCCTAGGCATCTACATAGTGCTACTTTAACTACTGGCGTTCTTACCCTAGGCATCTACACAGTGCTACTTTAACTACTGGCGTTCTTACCCATGGCATCTACACAGTGCTATACTTTAACTACTGGCGTTCTTCCCCATGGCATCTACACAGTGCTATACTTTAACTACTGGCGTTCTTACCCATGGCATCTACACAGTGCTATACTTTAACTACTGGCGTTCTTCCCCATGGCATCTACACAGTGCTATACTTTAACTACTGGCGTTCTTACCCTAGGCATCTACACAGTGCTATACTTTAACTACTGGCGTTCTTACCCTAGGCATCTACACAGTGCTACTTTAACTACTGGCGTTCTTACCCTAGGCATCTACATAGTGCTACTTTAACTACTGGCGTTCTTACCCATGGCATCTACACAGTGCTACTTTAACTACTGGCGTTCTTACCCATGGCATCTACACAGTGCTATACTTTAACTACTGGCGTTCTTCCCCATGGCATCTACACAGTGCTATACTTTAACTACTGGCGTTCTTACCCATGGCATCTACACAGTGCTATACTTTAACTACTGGCGTTCTTCCCCATGGCATCTACACAGTGCTATACTTTAACTACTGGCGTTCTTCCCCATGGCATCTACACAGTGCTACTTTAACTACTGGCGTTCTTCCCCATGGCATCTACACAGTGCTATACTTTAACTACTGGCGTTCTTACCCATGGCATCTACACAGTGCTACTTTAACTCGGAGAGGGTACAAACGTGACCAAATGTTAGACTTTATACCCTCTCAGAGTTACATATGGGATAGCTTAACTGATTATTTTTCTTTTTTTACAGTGTAAACAAAACATAGCTTAACTGAAAGATAAATCAATTTATTCCAACCATTTCCTTCTGAAGTACCTGGGATTAATTATCCCATTTGTACCCGTCTCCATTTACTTTGGAGTCATTTCTTATTCAAATCCGGAAGAGATAAGTTAAATCTCCCACAAATAAACGACAACTCGAATAAGTAAAACTGCTGCAAAGATTTCACATCAAAGGACTCTTCAACAAACAACTTTACCTAGCAGTTTCTTTCAGTTAAGGCGCTTAGAGCTCAGGTATAAAAGGCCATACCTTCCCCCTAAACAAGGCAACGGGTTCCAACCTTTTTAAACTTTAGCTATTGAAAAATAGCAGAACTTGTAGGTCTGCTATTTTTGAAAAAATCGTGAAAATGTCTCTCAAATCGTTGAGTATATAATATATACTCAAAGATGTGAGGCACATTTTCACGATTTTTCAAAAATAGCAGACCTACAAGTTCATAGCGCGGCACTCGGTTATCACAGAGTGAACGTTTTTAACTCAAATCTTTGAAATATTGAGCACCACTGATACAGAAACATAGTTATTTCAGAAAACTGTCAAGATTTAGAAGACTTTTTTTTTTTTTCTCGACGTCAGGCCTATATGGGTTAATACCAAGTACCACCACAGAAAATATATGGCTCCCCAAGTACCACCAACCATAATAACTGATGTTAAAATACAGGAGCTCCATCCTATTCAGCTATTAACACAGGAAGGAAAAAGTAATGCCCCATAAAAGTGGGTGGCTGACCCACAGTTTGTAAAACAGTGCACTGACTACAGTACAGTACTGACTGGTGCATGTTGTTGCTTTGTTTCTCCTGCCACGGATTGAGACATGGTGACAAATGATTATCAAACACGGGCTCCCGGGTGTGTGTGTGTGTGTGTGTGTGTGTGTGTGTGTGTGTGTGTGTGTGTGTGTGTGTGTGTGTGTGTGTGTGTGTGTTTGTGTGTGTAGGGGATAAGCTCCTCCACAGCAGAGTAAATCAGCAGCAGCTATAGCTTCTACTCTGGTGGCGAAGAGGACCCTGATCGCCCCCGAGGGAGGCCGAGAGGGAGCCTTCATCACATCGTACATCACAGACAAATGGAATTATTTACACATGAAGCGATCCCTCCAAGAGAGCCGTCAAATGAAAATGAAATATTGAAAGAAGAGAAAGAGAGAAAGAGAAGAGGGGTTTTTGAGATGGGTAAACAAACACACAGTATACTGCGAGACAGCGCATTGTACACATGCGTACACGTAAGTGCATAGTATGTACGTGCACGTATGTGTGCTGCTGCACAGTGTGTCAGCTCTAGATTATGTGGCAAAGCTCGGCTCAGATTGAAATTTCTAGAGTCTAGAAATTTCAATCTGAGCCACAATGCAGTGCTGATTTGGTCGACTAAAACTGTGCAAAAAAAAAAAAACGAAGAAAAAACGTCCGTCGATTACCTTTTTCCACCGACAAAAACGAAATAAAAACTAAGATAGGATGACTAAAACCGAGACTAAATATATTGACAATTTCATCAACAAATAAAAACTAGACTAAAATGTTAGGGACAAGAAATCCAGTAGAACTAAACGTTTGTCGAGAGCACTCTCCGTAAATAGCCGATCTAGAAGCTTGCATAGATCTGCTATTCTCGGTATAAATCAGGCACTTCAAAGCCATCACGGCCGGCCTAGTCGACTAAATCAACTGTAGATTTTGTCAACTAAAATCGTATGGTATTTATTTAAAAAAAAAGACCAAAAAAATGTGCTGTCAAAATCAAGCCTTCAGTGCCACACTGAAGGCTGTGGTGGAAGTGGTACAGTGATCTGACACAATATTATGTTTTACAGACAGCAGCATTTTCCAATCTAGGACAAATGAGTTATTCAGAAAAAATAAATAAAAATTACTTCAGTTTGGTTGCACAACATTGTTAATTAGAACTGATTCATAATGTACACATGGGAATGATTTTTCCCGATAATATCACATTTGCATCAGCTTTGCGTTTATGCAAATGTCAGCCAGTGAAATGCTTACTTATTGTTACAGAGGAAGTGTTAACTATAACGCAAGATCTTCACACATTCTACATCATCTGAAGACACCCTTACATCGTATAGCGTATTCTACATCATCTGAAGACACCCTTACATCGTATAGCGTATTCTACATCATCTGAAGACACCCTTACATCGTATAGCGTATTCTACATCATCTGAAGACACCCTTACATCGTATAGCGTATTCTACATCATCTGAAGACACCCTTACATCGTATAGCGTATTCTACATCATCTGAAGACACCCTTACATCGTATAGCGTATTCTACATCATCTGAAGACACCCTTACATCGTATAGCGTATTCTACATCATCTGAAGACACCCTTACATCGTATAGTGTATTCTACATCATCTGAAGACACCCTTACATCGTATAGCGTATTCTACATCATCTGAAGACACCCTTACATCGTATAGCGTATTCTACATCATCTGAAGACACCCTTACATCGTATAGCGTATTCTACATCATCTGAAGACACCCTTACATCGTATAGCGTATTCTACATCATCTGAAGACACCCTTACATCGTATAGCGTATTCTACATCATCTGAAGACACCCTTACATCGTATAGCGTATTCTACATCATCTGAAGACACCCTTACATCGTATAGCGTATTCTACATCATCTGAAGACACCCTTGCATCGTATAGCGTATTCTACATCATCTGAAGACACCCTTGCATCGTATAGCGTATTCTACATCATCTGAAGACACCCTTACATCGTATAGCGTATTCTACATCATCTGAAGACACCCTTGCATCGTATAGCGTATTCTACATCATCTGAAGACACCCTTACATCGTATAGCGTATTCTACATCATCTGAAGACACCCTTGCATCGTATGGTTTATGGTAATATAATGTATATATTGCCATAACTTGCCCTAGTTTCAACGACCTTGCAGGCATATGCAAAGGCTAAAATATGTAATTTCGATAGCATGTAATGTAGACAGATGCCAGGTCATTATTGATCTGGCATCCTATAATGTTTATAGTCTCAATGTATGGATATTCTACTGTTAGATAGACGGATGTTAGGTTATTGGTTTACTTTTGATGCTAGATGACTATTTCTATGCATTTGATGTATTACCTTGTGTTGTTCTGGGTTAAGAGGGTCTGCTAAATGCCTGCATTTTAAATTGTAAATTGCTGTCTTGTGACTGAAGAAGGATCAGGGAATATTGTGTCCCTTCCTTGCAGAAAGTGTGTGAACCGAGTTTATGAACTGCCTTCGCAAACGTGCAAACAGAGTGTGGGTGGCTAATCCACGTGAATCAATTTGAAAACACTCTTCTCTTCTCCATGACGGCAATCTTCAGATTCCACGCGGGGTTTGCGTGACAGTTTATACATGGCCATCCATACCATCATGGATGCCGTGTACGTATACAGCGCCGATTCAATTGACACGGCAGTTTGGTGGCTTTGGATCGATGGGCGAAACCGCAGGAGTCCATTTCGTCTCTGGAGTTCCGAGTACGAGAGTTCCATTTGTGTCGAGTCATTTCTCATTCTCTCGTGTTCGCCGGAGTGAGGAGGAGAATAACTATTCGTGCGCTGACTGTCTCCCAGAGGGGTAGAAGGGGGGAAAAAGTCTGAATGTCTGAAGATTAATCAACTTCTGTAAAAGACAAATTAATCAAATGAAATTCTGCCCTTTTGTTAATGGTATTCCAGTTTCCTCCAGCACATGGTCGTCCTCAACTAATATCAGGCTTATGGTAATGTTTTTTTTTTTTTTTTTTTCTTCACTCTTTTCCCTCGTCTCTTTCTCGGGTCATCCATCAGTATCTCTCCATCTCGTGTTAACATAAAGCACTATGAGTGCAACATCTAACGTCCCAGCAATCCATCACGTCTTCACCCTATTGGCCCTGCATGGGGCGAACCTTCACCCTATTGGCCCTGAATGTGGCGAACCTTCACCCTATTGGCCCTGAATGTGGCGAACCTTCACCCTATTGGCCCTGCATGTGGCAAACCTTCCCCCTATTGGCCCTGCATGTGGCAAACCCCAACCCACACTTATTGCATGTTATCTTCCCCGACCCTGTGGCAAACCACACTTACTGCATGTTATCTTCCCCCGACCCTGTGGCAAACCACACTTACTGCATGTTATCTTCCCCCGACCCTGTGGCAAACCACACTTATTGCATGGTATCTTCCCCCGACCCTGTGGCAAACCACACTTATTGCATGTTATCTTCCCCTGACCCTGTGGAAAACCACACTTATTGCATGGTATCTTCCCCCGACCCTGTGGAAAACCACACTTATTGCATGGTATCTTCCCCCGACCCTGTGGCAAACCACACTTATTGCATGTTATCTTCCCCCGACCCTGTGGAAAACCACACTTATTGCATGGTATCTTCCCCCGACCCTGTGGCAAACCACACTTATTGCATGTTATCTTCCCCTGACCCTGTGGCAAACCACACTTATTATATGTTATCTTCCCCCGACCCTGTGGCAAACCACACTTATTGCATGTTATCTTCCCCCGACCCTGTGGCAAACCACACTTATTCTATGTTATCTTCCCCCGACCCTGTGGCAAACCACACTTATTGCATATTATCTTCCCCCAACCCTGTGGCAAACCACACTTATTCTATGTTATCTTCCCCCGACCCTGTGGCAAACCACACTTATTCTATGTTATCTTCCCCCGACCCAGTGGCAAACCACACTTATTCTATGTTATCTTCCCCCGACCCTGTGGCAAACCACACTTATTCTATGTTATCTTCCCCCGACCCTGTGGCAAACCACACTTATTGCATGTTATCTTCCCCCAACCCTGTGGCAAACCACACTTACTCTATGTTATCTTCCCCCGACCCTGTGGCAAACCACACGTATTGCATGTTATCTTCCCCCGACCCTGTGGCAAACCACACTTATGCTATGTTATCTACCCTTTGGCAAAGCTGAAACCACACTTATTCTGTGTTATCTACCCTGTGGCAAACAAAACCACACTTATTCTGTTATCTTCCCCCGGCCCTGTGGACAACCGAACCGCACTTACCCAGCACTGTGGACAACCAAACCGCACTTATCCGGCACTGTGGCAAACCAGAACCACACCAGAACCACACTTATTCCATGTTATCTTCCCCCCGGCCCGGTGGCCAACTGAACTGTAGTGTTGTAGTCGAGTCCACCTACAGTAAAGCAAGTCCAAGTCAAGACCAAGTAGTCCGAGGGCAGGCGAGTCCAAGTCAAGACCAAGTGTGGGAGGGGGTCGAGTCTGTGACGAGCCCGGCGGGAGGAGATACCGAGTTGAGACCGAGACAAGTTTCTCTCTCTCTCTCTCTCTCTCTACAGAGAACACTGAGAGCAGGCAGGCTGTTAGCTGCAGTATGTTGCACTGGTACTTAACACGATAGCCGTCTATAAGCACCAGACAGCTCTCTAATAATGTTAATGTGAACGGGGCTCCTCATAATATGGGTATAATACATTTATTTCTTTGCATTGCAGTGACTGGAGTGGACTCGCTGGGGGAATAGTCCCTTGGTCCAAGACAGAATCAAATTAGGTGCGAGAAATAGCAGGATCTTACAAGCGCAGCTTTTGAAAAATTGTGAACATTTTGTGTCAAATCTTTGAATAGTACATACTTTTTTTTTAAAGCAAAAGTTCTCTTTAACTCACATGTTTGCTTCTGGGTGTCCCTGGAACAACATATTTTGAGATGGGAGTGCGAAGTAAGTCAATCTCCAAAGTAACTACAACTAAAGTTTTCAAATAAATATGTAGTGGAGTAAATTTGGTTTCATTTTACGCTCTCAAGAGTTACATTATTGTTAAACATCTGCATTACTTAAGTTAATTTACAAGAAGTCTGCAGAACTAGAGAATGTAGAAGATCTTCTTTATCAACGTTTTACTGTTATCTCTCCTTTGTGGTACCAACATCAATACAACATGGAATTGTGGACAAAATTTTAACCAACGACAACAAAATATGTTAAGTCTTGGGTCTGAGAGGCTAAATGTCATCAAATGGTGGTCCGTGGCTCAAATGGGTCTGAGAGGCTAAATGTCATCAAATGGTGGTCCGTGGCTCAAATGGGTCTGAGAGGCTAAATGTCATCAAATGGTGGTCCGTGGCTCAGATGGGTCTGAGAGGCTAAATGTCATCAAATGGTGGTTCCGTGGCTCAAATGGGTCTGAGAGGCTAAATGTCATCAAATGGTGGTTCCGTGGCTCAGATGGGTCTGAGAGGCTAAATGTCATCAAATGGTGGTCCGTGGCTCAAATGGGTCTGAGAGGCTAAATGTCATCAAATGGTGGTTCCGTGGCTCAAATGGGTCTGAGAGGCTAAATGTCATCAAATGGTGGTTCCGTGGCTCAAATGGGTCTGAGAGGCTAAATGTCATCAAATGGTGGTCCGTGGCTCAGATGGGTCTGAGAGGCTAAATGTCATCAAATGGTGGTCCGTGGCTCAGATGGGTCTGAGAGGCTAAATGTCATCAAATGGTGGTCCGTAGCTCAGATGGGTCTGAGAGGCTAAATGTCATCAAATGGTGGTTCCGTGGCTCAGATGGGTCTGAGAGGCTAAATGTCATCAAATGGTGGTCCGTGGCTCAGATGGGTCTGAGAGGCTAAATGTCATCAAATGGTGGTTCCGTGGCTCAAATGGGTCTGAGAGGCTAAATGTCATCAAATGGTGGTTCCGTGGCTCAGATGGGTCTGAGAGGCTAAATGTCATCAAATGGTGGTCCGTGGCTCAGATGGGTCTGAGAGGCTAAATGTCATCAAATGGTGGTTCCGTGGCTCAGATGGGTCTGAGAGGCTAAATGTCATCAAATGGTGGTCCGTGGCTCAAATGGGTCTGAGAGGCTAAATGTCATCAAATGGTGGTCCGTGGCTCAAATGGGTCTGAGAGGCTAAATGTCATCAAATGGTGGTCCGTGGCTCAAATGGGTCTGAGAGGCTAAATGTCATCAAATGGTGGTTCCGTGGCTCAGATGGGTCTGAGAGGCTAAATGTCATCAAATGGTGGTTCCGTGGCTCAGATGGGTCTGAGAGGCTAAATGTCATCAAATGGTGGTTCCGTGGCTCAGATGGGTCTGAGAGGCTAAATGTCATCAAATGGTGGTCCGTGGCTCAAATGGGTCTGAGAGGCTAAATGTCATCAAATGGTGGTTCCGTGGCTCAGATGGGTCTGAGAGGCTAAATGTCATCAAATGGTGGTTCCGTGGCTCAGATGGGTCTGAGAGGCTAAATGTCATCAAATGGTGGTTCCGTGGCTCAGATGGGTCTGAGAGGCTAAATGTCATCAAATGGTGGTTCCGTGGCTCAGATGGGTCTGAGAGGCTAAATGTCATCAAATGGTGGTTCCGTGGCTCAGATGGGTCTGAGAGGCTAAATGTCATCAAATGGTGGTCCGTGGCTCAGATGGGTCTGAGAGGCTAAATGTCATCAAATGGTGGTTCCGTGGCTCAGATGGGTCTGAGAGGCTAAATGTCATCAAATGGTGGTCCGTGGCTCAGATGGGTCTGAGAGGCTAAATGTCATCAAATGGTGGTTCCGTGGCTCAGATGGGTCTGAGAGGCTAAATGTCATCAAATGGTGGTTCCGTGGCTCAAATGGGTCTGAGAGGCTAAATGTCATCAAATGGTGGTCCGTGGCTCAAATGGGTCTGAGAGGCTAAATGTCATCAAATGGTGGTCCGTGGCTCAGATGGGTCTGAGAGGCTAAATGTCATCAAATGGTGGTTCCGTGGCTCAAATGGGTCTGAGAGGCTAAATGTCATCAAATGGTGGTCCGTGGCTCAGATGGGTCTGAGAGGCTAAATGTCATCAAATGGTGGTTCCGTGGCTCAGATGGGTCTGAGAGGCTAAATGTCATCAAATGGTGGTCCGTGGCTCAGATGGGTCTGAGAGGCTAAATGTCATCAAATGGTGGTCCGTAGCTCAGATGGGTCTGAGAGGCTAAATGTCATCAAATGGTGGTCCGTGGCTCAGATGGGTCTGAGAGGCTAAATGTCATCAAATGGTGGTCCGTGGCTCAGATGGGTCTGAGAGGCTAAATGTCATCAAATGGTGGTCCGTGGCTCAGATGGGTCTGAGAGGCTAAATGTCATCAAATGGTGGTCCATGGCTCAAATGGGTCTGAGAGGCTAAATGTCATCAAATGGTGGTCCGTGGCTCAGATGGGTCTGAGAGGCTAAATGTCATCAAATGGTGGTCCGTGGCTCAGATGGGTCTGAGAGGCTAAATGTCATCAAATGGTGGTTCCGTGGCTCAAATGCTGAATAAAAAAATGGGCCTTGATATGAAAAGGGTTGAAAACCACCGCGCTAAAGCACTTCCTCCCCGTCGCTAATGAAACAGCGGCGGCGGGGGGCTGATTATAGCATAAAATGTCCTTCGAGCAATATTTAAATTCATGTATTTACATTAAATCACAGTTATAACAATGTTTTTTACCCCTCACTTCTGTTCATTAGAGTGTCTTTGAACTATGACGAAGGTCAATAGACCGAAAGCTCGCAATAAATCTGTTGATTGTGCACAGATTTGAGTGTGTGACCTATTTTCTAGGTATTTTGTGACTTCAGCACCTCACCTAAATCCTTCAGCAGATGAGGTTGATTCACTCAAATATCGTGACTTTCAATGCCACGATTTTAGGTAATGTTTTTTTTCCCTATTATTTATGACTGACGTGTATGATTCAACTTTTCATGGCTTACATTGTTTATAATTGTTTTTAAATGTTCTAGTAAAGAAATCGCAATAAATCATAATGTCGAATTGAATCGCAATATATTTAACAATTGCAATATAAATCCAATCGACATGTCACCGTACATCACACACAAGAATCTCACAAGTTAAGAATGGAAATTTACATTCAAATAATCCTTTATTTCTTGGGCGAAGAGATTTGGTGTAGGTGGGAAAAATGAGGGGCCCTAGTATAGTAGGCCTATATAATATAGAATAATATCCAGGTTTTATAGGTATGTTTATTCATTTAATGTATTGCAATAACATAGGCCTTATATTTAATTAAAAGGAAGTGCAATGAAGTGGATGTTTGTGTTCATCACATTAACCGTTCCCGCTAACATTATAAATTGTAAATCCATCATGGTCAGTGCAGGTAGCTAGAGCTACTGTAGGAACCACATATTGCTACAAATGAATATTCAAAACCCTGTGATAAATGTCCTCAGTCATAATTAATACATTCTATTATTAAAAAGGTAGCAAAGCTGACGGCAGGCGGTGCATCTGAGGTGAGGACACACAGGGGATGGGAGGGAACACACGGGGGATGGGAGGGAACACACGGGGGATGGGAGGGAACCGAGGTGGAAAGAAGTACTCGCATGTTTGGAGATGAGATGGTGGTGGTGGTGGGGGGGACAGCGCTAACCTGTTTGAGATGGTGGTGGTGAGGACAGCGCTAACCTGTGCCCAATTAACCTTTCCCCTTACATGTGAACCACTTGTTGGCTCGCGAGGGAACCGTGAAACTCACGTGACATTTAGCTTCGAAATGAGCCCATGATGATGATGATGATGATGACGATGGGCTCGATTTTAATGACTATTAATTTTAATTACGGAGCAGTGCCGCTGCGGCACTTATCCCCTTTTTGTCGTGAACAAAATGGCTGCGATGACATATACAGTAAAGAGCGCTGATACTTGGGGCTCCTGTTATCTTGTGTCTGTCCTGGACTGAGATATAGGGTGAGAAGTTCAGTCACGCGAGAGAGACTCGTAGTAGAGTCGCTGCTTCTTCGCCTGGAACGGAGCCAGCTGGTTAGGATGCCTCTCGGGCGTCTCCCTATACAGGGAGGTCATCGAGGCACGTCCCACTATGTGAGGAGACCCCCTGGGCAGACCATGAAGGCGCAGATGGAGGAATCACAATCAAACTAACTGGCCTTGGAACGCCTCCACGCTACTACTACTACAGCTACTACTACTACTACTACTACTGCTGCTGCTACTACTATTGCAATGCAATGCGAAAAGGCACATTCTGCACAATGAGTACTTTTACTTCTGGTACTTTAAGTACATTTTGATGCAAATACCTTAATTGTACTTTTACTCAAGTACATTTTTAATTCTGGACTTTTACTTCGTAACAGAATATTTCTACATTGTATTATTGATACTTTTACTTAATTGTAAAACGTGAGTATTTTTTTCTTCTTTTATTTGAATGTTTTTACCACTGGTGTCAAGTCGCTAGGCCTATCTCGTTCCCTGACGTGGGCTGTGGACCGGGTGTCAAGTCGCTAGGCCTATCTCGTTCCCTGACGTGGGCTGTGGACCGGGTGTCAAGTCGCTAGGCCTATCTCGTTCCCTGACGTGGGCTGTGGACCGGGTGTCAAGTCGCTAGGCCTATCTCGTTCCCTGACGTGGGCTGTGGACCGGGTGTCAAGTCGCTAGGCCTATCTCGTTCCCTGACGTGGGCTGTGGACCGGGTGTCAAGTCGCTAGGCCTATCTCGTTCCCTGACGTGGGCTGTGGACCGGGTGTCAAGTCGCTAGGCCTATCTCGTTCCCTGACGTGGGCTGTGGACCGGGTGTCAAGTCGCTAGGCCTATCTCGTTCCCTGACGTGGGCTGTGGACCGGGTGTCAAGTCGCTAGGCCTATCTCGTTCCCTGACGTGGGCTGTGGACCGGGTGTCAAGTCGCTAGGCCTATCTCGTTCCCTGACGTGGGCTGTGGACCGGGTGTCAAGTCGCTAGGCCTATCTCGTTCCCTGACGTGGGCTGTGGACCGTTTCAGAAAACTGCCCATTAATGATATCGTCGGTGGGGATTCCAAGCTAATTGGAAATACATCCTTTGTCTTCCTGGAAGTGCAGCTTGCTGAAATAGAAGATATTGTTCTTGCATCAATACAATTATAATTGTTTTTTTTTTAGTTTGCAATCTTGTATGAAATTACCACTGTGGCACAGCCTGCTGCCTCTGAGACGTGTGGCGAGTAGGAAGAAAATGGTCTAATCCAATCAAGGGCATTAGTGACAAAAACCAATTAGATGAAGATAATGTTAATACAATGCTCCTTTAACCACCATTATACTCATTTTAATCTTCATTAAAAATTCAAAAATATTCACAATTAAAAAAAAAAAAAAAGCCAATTAATCTACAAGCTCACAACGGACCACATTGACCACCAGACAGTGGCTTTGTGGTTAGAGTGTCCGCCCTGAAACTGGGAGGTCGGGGGTTCGATCCCCAGCCGGGTCATACCAAAGACTGTAAAAATGGGACCCAATGCCTCCCTGCTTGGCACTCAGCATCAAAGGGTTGGATTGGGGGGTCAAATCTACTAATCAAAATGATTCCCGAGCGCGGCACGGCTGCAGCTCACCGCTCCTTGGTTGCAGCTCACCGCTCCTTGGCTGCGGCTCACCGCTCCAAGAGATGGGTCAAATGCGGAGAACAAATTTCACTGCGGTAACGTGTGTGACAAATCGTATGACTTTGACATTGTGACGCATTGTGAGCTTGTAGATCAGCAGTATTAGATTTGTTTTGTTGGTTTTTGTTTTTTTGTACAGCACAAGGATCTAAATGAGATATTAAGGAAAGTTGCATGCAAATGTCTTTTGCAAACTCACCACTCATTACTCTGTAGATTAATGTCCTTCCCATTACTATGCAGTTATTAAACGAACAAATGGCCAAGCGTGGCGCTTGACTAATGAGACCGATAGTGGTCGGCCATGGACTGGAAATCTGTCATCTTAATGAAGTGAAAGAGTTATCCATGTCCACAACAAGCTAACGAGTTATCCATGTCCACAGAGTGAGAGAGTTATCCATGTCCACAACAAGCTAACGGAATCTAAAGAGTTATCCATGTCCACAACAAGCTAACGGAATCTAAAGAGTTATCCATGTCCACAACAAGCTAACGGAATCCCTAATTCATGAAGACCACTTTGGATTTACACCGTCATTGACTATGCTGAGGATTAAGACCGCTGGTATTCTGATTGATCTTCAATTATTTTATCCCACGATTTTGCAACCCATTTTTTCACCCAGTGTCAATTATCTAATGTAATCATGGGCGCTACATTTCCTCTTCCAACCTGGGGGGGCAGCAGACTGACCTCATGCTTCCTTCTATGCATGACGAGTCCAAGCTGCTTCTTTTCACCTGACAGGGCCGGACGTAGCGCGTGGAAGGAACACGCTATTCCGACCAGTTCCTTTCCCCTCCACCAGGCGCCCCAGCTGGCCAGGGGGAGGCAGTATAGATACCAGGATTACTGCATGTTTTTGTGAGGGTACCTACTACCTACCCTAGGGGACACGGGGAGAGCATGAAAACTCCACACAGAAAGGCCCTTTCGCCAACCCACCCCCAGTGCCCACAGCATCCCCAGCGGGAATCGAACCCAGGACCTTCTAGCAGCACTACCGACACCAAAAATATTTGTTGTCGACCAAATCAACTGTAGATTTAGTACACAATATTGTGATTTAGTTTGTCGACTAAAACTAGACTGAAAATAAAACTTTTGAGATTACTAAAATGAGACAATGACAATGACTAAAACTACTAAATAAAATCACACCTGTGTGAAGTGAGCAGTGCAACTGTACCGTGTGGGGGTCCCCGCAACATCCAGACCCCCAGGAACGCGCCCAGGGGGGGCGGCCCGGTTCTGGCGAGCCTTCCCGCGTCCGAAACGGTCGGGAAATGACAGAGTTACTGTGTTGCAGCTTTCCGTGCTCGGACACGGAGACAGACACACATACACCTACGTATATGTACGTATGTATAGGGACACACATAGCTGCATAATGGAACGGAGGCACCGCTCAAAAACGTGCTGTCAAAATCAACCCTATATCTAAGAGAACTGCACCTAGAAAAGTGGGAATTCATACAATGGAAACCTCCACATCAGTTGTTGTTGTTGTTGTTGTAAGTCCATCAGTTGTATGCCTCAGGCTGCTAAAACTCAAGTGGTTTAACGCTTACACTCGGTATCGACCCTTGGATACGGTTACAGGTCGAATATTGATCTACCTTTACATGCCTCTGTTGCGCTGTCAAGTCAGCGTCATTCATAAACAAAGGTATAAATAAAAACACTCATATAATGCTGCACCGGGCTACACACGTTCCTCAACACACCCGCGACCGCGTACTTACATAAATAAACACGACGTACCGCCACCCCCTTAGTTTCAAATAAATCTGTGCCTCAGAGAATGAATATTGCATGCTGGTTAACTGAGGAGTAGTTCTATAGTTCTGTGGTGTGCAATGCCTGGCGGGGGAACTAAATCATTTCTATCAAGGACAATCCACATCTTAATGCGCCTAAAGCTGGATTTATGCTACGTTGGGAGCCGATAACGGGTATATACAGTATATTGCATTCTCTATATATAGCAGTGTTGATTTTGACATCAAATTTTGATTTTAGTTTTAGTCACATTTTAGTCACCTGGAATGTTTTAATGTTAAGTCTAGTTTTAGTCGACTAATATCATAAGATTTGTTGGGGCCGAACAAATAATTAGAAAAAAAAAGTGTTGCACCCTGCCCTTTTTTTTCTTCTTTCTCCGGCCCCCAAAAATTGTGTTTGTTGTCATGAGTTGTCACCATCCGAGTTGTCTTTGTCCGAGGCTTACAGGTCTCCAAATAAATACTTTATGAGACGTCTAGATGGGGGAAAAAAATTAATTTAGAAATTGTCTTCCGGGCCACTCGTCGGGGGCGGGACTGCAACACTCTAGTTGCATCGTTCCCGAGTAGGGAGGGAAGAACCTTAAAACAAATAACTCTCTAGCCGTTTAGAAGTTGCATATAAACTGTGCTGGCAGTAATAAACACCCCCCCCCCCCCCCCCCACACACCAATGTCCAATCAGATGGTGCAAAGTCCTGCTGGAGGATACGATACAACTCCATAATACAGTACTAGATTGTGTTGTTGTGGAACTGCTGTTATCCAATTGATCTCTCTCTCTCTCTCTCTCTCTCTCTCTCTCTCTCTCTCTCTCTCTCTCTCTCTCTAAAGGTAATCATTACACACAGAGCAGATATTCCTTTGGAGGATTTATGAACCATTTAACAATGCAATTCAAACACTTTCATGGCATTGCAATACTAACTTTTTTTCTCCTTCCCCACTCCTTCTGCCCCAAATCCCTCCGCTCTCTCTCTCTCTCTCTCTCTCTCTCTCTCTCTCTCTCTCCTCCCTCTCCATCCCCCCCCCTCTCTCTCCTCCATCCCCCCCCTCTCCCCCCTCCCCCCCTCCTCCTCTCTCTCTCTCTGCCATCACCTTATTGATTTTGTGTTGGACCTCCAGAGTTTCATTGGTCTGTGAATCATGACCAATGAGACCTCCCGGTCGGAGTCTGACATCAACCTCGCCGAGGCAGTTAAGACTTTGTTCGCCGGCGGTGGTCATAAAGCGGCGAAATGGAAATAAACAACATCGTGGGGTTCAAAGTGTCAAACAGCCACATGGACAATAATGATGGTGGTGTCAACGATATGTGACCCACTGAGAATGGGAGACATATTGGATTATTATTCATAGCTAGAATCATATAGCTTCAAATTGACATAGTGGTTGTTCAGTTTGACCCACGAGTTTTGGAGATATGGCTTATAGAGCAATGTCTTGCAGAGAAACAGAGAGTTGAGAAAGCAGTCTTGAAAGGTTCAATTCTGTGTGGACTCTTAACATTTATTTAAATGTCGATTTCAGCTCTGACATTTATGTCAGACATACTCTAGCTGCCTGTGCTATTAACTCATTTTGGAATAAAACAATAAATAAATTCAGTTTTTTCTCCTCTGGCGGTCAAGCTCGTTGAGCCGATATCCAAACCAGACGTTTTATCACCTTGTTTTTCAATCGTATACAGTTATATATCGTTTTAATCTCGTTCCTCAATTCGTTGAGGAGCGATAAGGGTCTCGTACGGAGCGGGCGTTAATTAGCATCTCTCAGCCGTTCGTGGATGAAGAAGAACTTATAAGAAACTCTTTAACCCGGACAATTTTGCCACTGCTCTTTTTGTTGACTTTAGTTCCGCTTTCAACACCATGACTCAACGTCATCACATGATCAAGAAACTGCATCACCTCAACATCCCTCCACTCCTCATCCACTGGACTCACAACTTCCTGAGTAACAGACCACAAGCAGTTAAAGTAGGAACATCATTCTCATCAACTGTCATCACCAACACTGGGGCCCCTCACAGGCCCAACACTGGGGCGGCTGTGGCTCAGGGGAGAGTGGCTGGATGTTAACCGCAAAGTTGCCTGCAGTTCGAAACCAGGCTTCCCCAGAGTTAGTGTGGAAGTGTCCTTGAGCAAGACACTGAACCCCTAATTGCTCCCGATGTGCTGGTTGGTGCCTTGCATGGTTTCCGCCGCCATCGGTGTATGAATGTGTGTGTGAATGGGTGAATGTAATGCACAATCTATGTAAAAGCGCCTTGGATAAAGGTGCTATATAAATGCACCATTTACCATTTATTTACCATTTACCCTCAGGGCTGTGTCCTCAGTCCTTTCCTCTACACTCTATACACACATGACTGTATTAGCCCCTCACCCACTAACATCACATACTTTAAATACTCTGATGACACTGCCATTCTCGGAGTGCTCCATGACAATAACTCTATTACGGTCTATCAGAATACCATTTCTCATTTTACACAGTGGTGCACGGACAACTATCTAGAGTTGAATGCGGGCAAAACAAAATAACTAGTCATTGAAACAACCCACACTGGACTTAACACTAGGATGTCTGAAAACAAATTACTACTACTATGACGGCTAACGGTCAGGATGACCGTGTTTTTCGTGCTATTTGATTGGCCATTCTCTCCCCCACTCCTAATGATCTTCACACCTCTCTCTGCACCCGTTGACGGCTTGCCATTGTCTTCTAAATGTTACATTCCAACTATAATTCAAGGCAGCAGTTTCAACTCGACAGGACAACTCAAGTTATTTTTTATGTTTTATTTCAGTTTACCAAACTATAATTATAGTGACGGTGTGAGCGCTATATTGAATACCCTTGCGCAGCAAACACTGTCCGACTTTGTATTGAGCCAATAAAATAGGCTACCACACGTTATTGTACAACAGCCAGAGCCAGGCACATTGCTCAGAGTCAGACGAAATACGACATTAGTTATATATTGTCATTTTTATATAGAGGGGGAAACATCGATGTAATTAATATATATTTGATTGATTGTGCCAAAAAAAGGAAAGAGCTGTGCGTGCGTGCGTGCAAATCAGAAAAGTTTACAGACAAAGGAGTTGGGAGTTTGGGAGTGGCTAGCCTTCTATATAATGCTGCGCACATATTAGCCTATATATATTTTAAAAATACCCAGCATAATTTTTGGGAAGGCTAAACCTGGCCTAGCCTTACATACCCGCCGCCTATGATCGATGTCATTTATATATATTTGATGTATTGTGCCAGCAGAGAGGTCCGTAGCAGCAGCACGGTTTATATATACACCATAGGATAGATCAAGTCATGTGACGCATCACCGCCACAAATAGTGCTACAGCGTTATCTAAAATGCACTTCCGCATACCTCACCGTCAGTTACTTGGATATTTTCTCCCTCTCCACGAGAGGGAGAAATCAGTTCCACTGGTCGCGTGCAGAAAAGTTTACAGATAAAGAAGGACGGACAGAACTGTTCTTCTGACTGACAAAACATTTAGAAGTTCGGGACGTCTATCGGGTTGGACTGATTTCAAACACTGTCATTTTTATTTGGCATCGCGCTGATTCGCGCATCGGCGAGCATTCTCGCTCCAAGGAAAGGAAATGTCGGTCGGGTCAAACAGACCATGCTATAAACTTTATTATTCCAGGATAATTGATTTTTATCATCGCCACCTTACATAATTATGCTATAAAGATGGCGTGTATAGTCAACATGTATTTATATCTATTGAGCTATGCGTTTGGTTGAAACAATACGCCAGTCAGTCAACACACATATTTCACCATATTTTTTTTTTCCGTTTCGAGAAATAAAGTCCGCTAAAACCGCATATAACAAATATAACATCTAAAACAACAAACTTACATTCGTAATGTAAGTTTGCCTACATGTGGAAGTAGTTGGAATGCAAATGACACATTAGCTTGAACAATGCCCGTCTCCAGCCGGGAGGGAGGTGTGAAAAGCACTGCTTGCGGGGGAGAAAGGGTGAGGAGTCTATAGAGCGGTCCCACGGACCGAAAAAGAGCAGACATTTTAGTAGAATTATGTCTAAAATCATATTTCCAAAACGTTTCAGATGGAAAAAAAAACAGAGATGGTTTGAATCTAACATTTAGAAAAAGTCATGCAAGGGGAACTTTCTCAGGACTTCATGGGCAAAGAAAATCCACTTCAAAATTTCAAAATCGGTCAGCCAGACCGCTCCGACGCGCTAGTGTTAACCCACTCCTCAGTAATGGTAAAACAGTAGAACAGGTTGACAGTTTCACATATCTTGGACTCAAACTGGACAATAGACTTAGGTTTGATCAACACATTACATCTATCCAGTCACGCTTTCAGCAAAGACTCCATGTAATCCGTAAATTAAGATCATTATCTGTTGCTCCTCATCTTCTGCTATTATTGTACAGAAGCATTATTCAACCTGTCCTGTTGTACTGTTCTGCATGTTTCTACACCGTATTGTCGATGCCTAACTTTTCAGTATTACCCGTACTGCTTCCAAGATCATCGGACTTCCTACACCCACACTTTCTGAGATGAACAATAAGGCCATCACACGGCTAGCACTTTCGATATCAAATGACACTGATCATCCCCTGTATCGCTTCTTTAACCTCATGACATCTGGACAAAGATACAGAACCTTGCCATGGAAAAAGGTCTGTTTTAGTTTCGGTCGATGCCAACTTTTGCACAGACACTCCCTGGATGCCAATGATGAACCTCTGCCCCACATCTTCCAGAACGGCCTGTTATAGCGCCACCAGGAGGCAGACTTTTTAAAAAACACTTTTTTATTCTGTCCAAAAATCCCGCAAATCGATACACACTATCTCTATAGTCACGTGTTCAAGCTGGATATGTCCGATATTTCATATTTGATCCTAATTGGCTAACATTGGCTTTCAAAGTTGGCAGGATTGACCCGTCTTTTTCCTGTTCCCCCCCCTGGCTCCCACACATGTAAAGCGTCTTTGAGCGCTATATAAGTCCCAGATATTATTATTATTATTATGAATTATTATTATTATTATGATGACTCACCGCACGTCCACCGCGTCCTCCATGACAGTCATGTCCGTCTTGCACTTGGCCGACGGGTTGATGGCCAGCTCGGCCGGCGGGATCACGAAGCTCTTGCTCAGCGGCAGCCACATGCCCTCACCCAGGGTGTAGGTGAACCTGAAGACATCACAATACATGTTATAATACATGTTATAATACAGCAGCCACATGCCCTCACCCAGGGTGTAGGTGAACCTGAAGACATCACAATACATGTTATAATACATGTTATAATACAGCAGCCACATGCCCTCACCCAGGGTGTAGGTGAACCTGAAGACATCACAATACATGTTATAATACAGCAGCCACATGCCCTCACCCAGGGTGTAGGTGAACCTGAATACATTATAATACTGTTATAATACAGCAGCCACATGCCCTCACCCAGGGTGTAGGTGAACCTGGAGACATTATAATACATGTTATAATACAGCAGCCACATGCCCTCACCCAGGGTGTAGGTGAACCTGAATACATTATAATACTGTTATAATACAGCAGCCACATGCCCTCACCCAGGGTGTAGGTGAACCTGAAGACATCACAATACATGTTATAATACATGTTATAATACAGCAGCCACATGCCCTCGCCCAGGGTGTAGGTGAACCTGAAGACATCACAATACATGTTATAATACATGTTATAATACAGCAGCCACATGCCCTCGCCCAGGGTGTAGGTGAACCTAAAGACATTATAATACATGTTATAATACAGCAGCCACATGCCCTCACCCAGGGTGTAGGTGAACCTGGAGACATTATAATACATGTTATAATACAGCAGCCACATGCCCTCACCCAGGGTGTATAGGTGAACCTGAAGACGTCACAATACTGTTAAATTACTTGATGAATCGGGGCCCATGTGTCAAGACACAATGCGATGCGACGTGATGCGAAGACCGCAGTCTAGCCAACACCAACTGGGGACTCCTGAATCGTTGCCGTACCACACTCTCCTATCTCTACAGTGTTGCTAAGCTGTCGCGCCGCAGTGCATCTCCGTAGTAACGTAGGTGGTGCGCTTCTTGTCTCTCCTGGCTCTGCCCCACGGGGTGGGGCTCTCACAGGGTCAGTGTGCTTAAGCCTCTACTAGTTCCGGGTGCCTGAAGGCAGTGCCCGCCTGCCACAGTGCCAGTCTGTATGTGACACAAACCCACAGAAATACACCTTGAACGTTAGAGGAGTGGTACTCAACCAACCGTTTCATGAACATGCAGGCAGTTGTCTTAGGCTTTGTTATTTCAGTGTCGTTATCCCCCTGCCTCCCCCCCCCCCTCCCTCCCATCTCTCTCTCTCTCTCTCTCTCTCTATGTACACGATCGAGAATACAGCTGGCAAAGAGGCTGAACTCAAAAGCACTGCAACTCAAAAGCAACTCAAAAGCACTGCAACTCCTGCATTCCTGCATTCCCAAAACTGTGGAATGCACTTCCCGTTGCAGTCAGAACTGCAGCATCACTCCCAATCTTCCGCCGTAGTCTGAAAACCCACCTTTTCAGACTCCATCATGGCCCATAGCACTTATCCTACCCCCTTAGACAGCACTTTTTAGACTTATATAGCATTTGAAACCGACTTATAGCATGTCATGTAGACAGCACAATAATTGCATTGTATGTAGTCATAGCACGTCATAGTACATATGTATATCATAGTATAGTTTATATGTATAGTTTATATGTATAGTGTTTATATTATATAGATATGTTCTAGTTACGTTCTTAGCTTACGCATGTTTCATGATAAATGCATTTTATATATGTAATGTATTCTCATGCTTTTTTGTTCTTGCCTAATGTAAGTCGCTCTGGATTAAGAGCGTCTGCTAAATGCCTAAATTGTAAATTGTAACTCCCCTGTATGGATGTACAGTATATTATGAACGATAGTCACATTTTGTGAACCAAACAAGATTTACTGATTATCCTGTCATTTTATACTACAGTACGGTGAACTACTGTTTCTCACACATACCTTAATTAATCAGTGAATGCAGCCTATATACAGTATAGTGTTATATTTGTGTAACACAAACCCAGCCGTTATTATTTTGGTCATGGTGATGAGGATTAAAGGGGGCTCGAAACTCACTTTTGAATGCTCCAAAAATATGTATTAATGACACATGTAGCAGCAACAAAATGACCTTTCGACCATGATCTTTATCAAGCATAAAGTAACACAAAGACCTGGCGGTCAAAACGTTTTTTTTGTGTCGCTAATATAATATAAATGGTAAATGGTGCATTTATATAGCGCCTTTATCCAAGGCACTTTACAGAGATTGTGAATTACATTCACCCATTCACACACACCGATGGCAGCAGAAACCATGCAAGGCACCAACCAGCACATCAGGAGCAATTAGGGGTTCAGAGTCTTGCTCAAGGACACTTCGACACTAACTCTGGGGGAGCCTGGGTTCGAACAGGCAACCTTGCGGTTACCATCCAGCCACTCTACCCCTGAGCCACCACCGCTTGTAACATTCTAAAGTGCACTCAAAGCCCCCGCTTTGTTCTAGAATTTCATTTTTTTTTGTTACAGTTTTGGCTCAGCACCAAATATATATGGGAGGGTGTGCGTTTATATTTTTCTCCGGATGAGGAGGATTAATACAATGAATGCAAGCTGAGTCTTTTCGTAGGAGGAGGAGGAGGAGGCCGGGCTACAGGTTATCAAACTCATGCAGCTAAATTGCCGGCGCTGCTGAAGTGGCACAGCGAAGAGAGACCCCCCTCCCCTCCCTCCCCCCCTCCCCTCCTGAAGAGGAGGAGGGGGCCCACCATGTCAAGCGCAGATGCAAAACAGCGGGCTTGATGGAAATCCACAGCACAGCCAGGGAGGAGGAGGAGACGCACACTGGAGTTTATTCCATTAAAACCCGGAACGCATCTGTGTCACCTAATGGCTTTTAACCATTTTTAACCTGCATAATTTGATACTTTATAGCTGTTGAAAAGTGCCACGCTACAAGCTTGTAGATCTGCTATTTTTTTTGTTTAACAATCATAGAAAATGTGGCGCAAAACGTTTCATTTTCATTCACAGCGAACGTTTGTTTTAACTCAAACCTTTGCTTCTGGGAGGTCCCTGGAACAACATATATATGTTCACATGGAGGTTGTGCGGCGGACAAAAATATATAATTTTTGGGGGGGGGGGGGGGGGTTTTGAGCACCACACTGATAGGCCTATAGAAACTGTCAGGATTCAGAGACGTTATCACTGTGCAAAAACCATGGAATACGGATGTGTATATTACAGGAAACTCCCGTTAAACGTTCCAACAAACGAATTGTACCATCACACCTGTATATTACCGTATATTAACTGTATATGCTGCTAAACTTGAGGTTTACGGGCAAAACACAGTGCCCATAATTGCCCGCTAACTCCTCTTTTCACGCAGTGTATTGTGTAGGATGTGGCCTCAGGTCTCCGTGGGTTATCTGAGGCTGAAGACAAAGGGCGAACGAGCAGCGCGTCTCGGCTTGGCTGTCAGACGTCTCCTCCACTCTGGAACGACCTGGAGGAGCTCGGCCTTTCATAAATCACTTTCCTTTGTTAAATCCCTTCTTAAAACTTTTAGTGTAATTTTTTTTTTTTTTTTACCAAAGACATTTTTGTAACTTTGTTTGGTGTCCTTAATGTGTTATCTCTCACCGCACGTTGTTTTATGCATGGTGGCGTCGTGCTGTTTTGTTCTCCTCCGTTGTATGTAAAGCACTTACAACACTGTTTTGATAAGTGCTTTATAAATAAAGTCTATTATTATGCTATTATAAATAACCCATTTTGGGCGGGAACCTCTTTCAGCGTTTTAAGCATTCTATTGAAAAATATCAGATCACGAGCTTGTAGGTCTGCTATTTTTGAAAAATCGTGAAAATGTGGCGCAAATCTTTGAATATATATTCTTTCAGAGCGAACATTTTTAACTCTTTGCTCCTGGGGGGTCCCTGGAACAACATATTTTCAGGTGGGGGTCCGCGGCCAAATACAGATAATTCTAGGGGTCCTTGACATGAAATAGGTTGAGCACCACTGACATAGAAACATAGGTTTTTTTCAGAAAACTGTTTGTAGAATCGTCCTCAGGTCTAAATGGGTTAAACCCCTTTAGGGTGGTGTCCTTGTTTTGTTTTTTGCATTCAGCCAATCACAACGCAGGCAGGGCGGGGGCTTGGCAGAATCTATAGTTACAATTTTGCAATTTACGCATTTAGCAGACGCTCTTAATCCAGAGACACTTACATTAAAGGCGAGTATCATGCTGGCGTCTATCCTTCGTCTCAGTTTAATTGTGACAAAGTTGTGGAAATATTAGCCAATGCAACTATACAGCTCTATACAGCCTTTCCAGTGCTTTGTGAAGGAGTTGTTGGCTAGTGGCCAGTGTATGTACTCAGAGAAATCCCTCCCACCGCGTCGGAGAGGGACGATCCAACACGGCGTGTCATGGTGAGATTCTACCCTACGTCGTCCCATAGGAACCCGTTGTAAAAGGCTGTGGGGATTTCACTATTTTACCCTCTTTATAATAAAGTAAATGACCAACGACATGTCTGCTATACACTCGCTGTTTTTTGTAAATAATGCGCTCGCCATTTTCTTCGTATCGATAGGGAAACAGAGCTTGTACTGGCTTGGAGGCGTGTCCATCGCAACCAGTTGCTCCCGGGTGTTTCAGCCAGCGGGCCCAGTGCTCAGTGGTGTTCTCTGGGACCCCCTTTCCACCGTTTGGTTCCCAATGGGAACCGGTTCAGTTCTTTTTGGCTCTTAGTCCATGAGCCAGAGCTCCAAAATTGGTGGGAAAAACTAGACCTATATTAAATTGTTTATAGGATCGATACAATTAAATTAATACATGATAACCCTTCCACAGTAGTAGCTTTTTCATATTTTCCTACATAGTGCCTCATTTGCATATTCAAAAATGTAAAATTTGTAATACAATAAATCATTGTCTTTGTGTAAGTAATCAATTGGGGAAGTTTCATGGTGATAACAATCTAATATAGAGGGTATGCGCATGCTTAAAGTGAATGGCACATCAAGTGGCAAATCGAGTGGCAAAGCAACAGGAAAAGTGAGTTTAATATTGTTTAACGTTGTTTAATGCAATCAAATAGGACTTTTCTGTGTGGATGTGCATGGTCTGTCAAGGCCAGAAAGTAGTTTTTTGCCACTCAGTAGGCATTCCTGCATAACTTCCGGGTTTGATGATGATGTCACGCGCACACCCTCTATAGGTATGGTTTTGCCCACTCATGGACTAAGAACCAAAAAGAACTGAACCGGTTCCCATTGGGAACCAACCGGTGGAAAAGGGGCCTGGGTGTAAAAATGAGATGTCTCTGTGTCCTTGTTGTTTTTAGTTTTTAGTTGACCCTATCCATCCACCTCCCTATTCTTGTGTTCTGTCTGGCTGGACCAACAGTGACACTACATCGGTTTAATAGTTGTCAGGACAGGTAGACTATTGCCTATATATACGTTTTATATATTTTATAATGGAATGAGAGTTAGCGAAAGAAAAACGTGTACGCCGTAGTGCAGCACTGTAGACTGCAGTGACAGCCTGATTCACGGCGGTCGAGCAGTAGGCTACGTGTACGCCGTGCAGCACTGCAGACTGCAGTGACAGCCTGATTCACGGCGGTCGAGCAGTAGGCTACGTGTACGCCGTGCAGCACTGCAGACTGCAGTGACAGCCTGATTCACGGCGGTCGAGCAGTAGGCTACGTGTACGCCGTGCAGCACTGCAGACTGCAGTGACAGCCTGATTCGCGACGGTCGGGCAGTAGGCTACGTGTACGCCGTGCAGCACTGCAGACTGCAGTGACAGCCTGATTCACGGCGGTCGAGCAGTAGGCTACGTGTACGCCGTGCAGCACTGCAGACTGCAGTGACAGCCTGATTCACGGCGGTCGAGCAGTAGGCTACGTGTACGCCGTGCAGCACTGCAGACTGCAGTGACAGCCTGATTCACGGCGGTCGAGCAGTAGGCTACGTGTACGCCGTGCAGCACTGCAGACTGCAGTGACAGCCTGATTCACGGCGGTCGAGCAGTAGGCTACGTGTACGCCGTGCAGCACTGCAGACTGCAGTGACAGCCTGATTCACGGCGGTCGAGCAGTAGGCTACGTGTACGCCGTGCAGCACTGCAGACTGCAGTGACAGCCTGATTCACGGCGGTCGAGCAGTAGGCTACGTGTACGCCGTGCAGCACTGCAGACTGCAGTGACAGCCTGATTCACGGCGGTCGGGCAGTAAGTAGGCTACGTGTACGCCGTGCAGCACTGCAGACTGCAGTGACAGCCTGATTCACGGCGGTCGGGCAGTAAGTAGGCTACGTGTACGCCGTGCAGCACTGCAGACTGCAGTGGCAGCCTGATTCACGGCGGTCGGGCAGTAAGTAGGCTACGTGTACGCCGTAGTGCAGCACTGCAGACTGCAGTGGCATCCTGATTCGCGGCGGTCGGGCAGTAAGAAGGCTACGTGTGTGACTGATGATGATGATGACATGTCATGACTTTTCTTTTCCGTCTGCTGCTGCTTGACGAAAAGCAGAATAAAATACAGAACATTAGTACATTACTACGGTATCGCAAACTGTTACCGCTTTATTGACGTGCCATGATCCAAGCGGGGAGGATTGCGTGTCTGTCACCCCCGGGGGCCGGTTGTGTGTTGAAGGGTGATCAACGAAGGCTGATCAGCGCGTAGTGCAATTTTTGGAAGTGGAAGTCAGGCTCTGCATAGCCTACTGTTTAGTTTAGTTTTTATGCAGTGTATGGAGTCGAGAATGGAGTGATGTTTTTTTTTATTATAATTTTTATCCCACAATTTTGAGGCGACGACACTATACCGACTGTGGGAATCGAACCCAGGACCTTCTAGCTGTGAGGCGACAGCACTACCAACTGTGCCACCGTGCCCCCATAATGGAGTGATGTTCTGTGACTGCTGTCATACGGAGCTCCATGCGATTAAAACAAAAAGCCTCCCCAGCTTTATGTTTCTTCTACTACCCAGCAGCAGCTATTATATAAACAAAATGTTTGCAATGCATAAAGCAGTGGTTCCCAAACATTTTCATGTCAAGGACCCCCACATTTATTGTAATAAAAGTTGAGCTGGTGATGAATGGGCGGGTATTCACCCTCAGTGGGTGGTCCACTCGAGGGAAAAGAGGGCGACGGATCTTCAAACAACTAAATGTCTGGTACAAATTAAGACTTTAAAAAGGTTTCTTTGTGATTCGACGAACATCGATCTTTAAAGACTCTGCCAAGGACATGTCAAACTTTAAACAGTCTTAAAATTAGACGGTATAGTCGCATTAACATCAAACACATTATTAGCACTAATGAATTATGCATGCTCGCGTGCTTTGCTTGTAGCACAAACGATGGTGCGTGTTGATTAAACGGCCATTTTCTGCAGACTTAACACATTTCCGGCGTCCGCGTCGTCAAATTTGCATTTAATAATAAAATGCCAACTTAGCATAAGGAAAAGGACACTGGATCATGTTGGAGAGGCATTACCAGTCACTTAACATCAGAATGATTAGATTTCTGCAGAGGAGAAGAAAAAAAAAGGCAAAGCTTAATTACGTCCATCCAATTACCTCCCTTGTTTCCAATCTTTGACTATTCTATGAATCAAACTCCCACACTGTCCTTTCATTTAATAGAATGCATTGGATTCATCCGAGCGATAATGGCCTCAGTGTAAGTCCATTAAAACTTTATAAATCCCATATTATTTGTCGGAGAGCCATTATTGCCACTCGCCTCACAAGTCAGTGCTGGTTCTTCTGGGAGCAGAGGGTTTTTTTCCCTTTTTACTTAAAGATGATGTGCCACAATTCTTGTATTTTTTCCCCAGATTTTCATGTGTTTATGAGGTGACAGTACTTAATTAGAAACCTTGGTGTTGTTGTTATTATGTGCAATAATTTCTTCCCTTTGTATTTAGGGTTTCTTCCTGGAGGCTGAAACCTTGACAGTCAAACGTGCCAATGAAAAAACTGTGATATAGTGACATCCCAATATCATATCATATCAATAATTAAATAACGTAACTTTACATCTTAGCACAGGGGGTATTACTGCTTAAAACGTAACCAAACGTTCCTGGCACAGATTGGGTTAATGTATGTTTTGTAACAATAATCTCAATCTACAAAGGAACTAATAATTAATAATTAAAATAATTGTAGGGAAGTAAAAGTATAATATTTGCCTCCAAGTATTGCAATTTGTAAAAACAGATAAACAATACCTCAACATTTTACTTAATTATAAGTGCTTGAGTAAATGTACTTGAAAAATGGAAAACAAGTTGAAAGTACTGGGCTCCTGCAATGCTGCTAATATGAGAAATGACAACCATGAGTAGATATCGCAATACAGTAGCTTCCTCCTCGAACAGAACAGCGCAACTTGCAAGTTTCATTCCCCTGCTTGGCTTCCTTTCTTGTTTGTTTTGCTATTCTTTTTTGTAAACTCGACTTCTCTCCGCATGAGTGCCATTTTAATTGCCTCACTCGCCTTTATGTTTAATGGTAATATTTGCTTGAGCAAATAAGCTAATGGCCGTGGCCGCGTGAAACGCTCATTGGTATTCGAGTCGTGTGCCAGCACTCAACGCCGACGTAGCGCTTTGGCAAAGTTCAAAGCGAAAGCCTGAAACGTTTAAATGAGGATGGATGGATGTGTGGCGAGGCCCCTCCAGGACCAAAAGATACTTTAATGGCGTGGCTAGACACGACGTGGGCACCAGGTTCCCTACAGAAGGCATTTAACCAATTTAAATTAAGACCCTTATGTGTGAGTCCGATTCTACAAAATGGCTTCTAAGTCCTCCCAAAATTATATGCATTGGCCCACGGCCCTCCAAATCACTTCGAGCCAGGCTACGAGCTTGTTTCTACGTTTATTTGGACGGGACAGCACATATTAACACTTTTTAAAGATATTTTTTTGCGGCTTTCGCCTTTATTTTTTATTTTTTTATAGAGGGAACGGCTACGCCAGCCGCCCGGGGCCATATTAACAGTTGATCCCGTCGACAGGTATACTCGTCCTGATTAATTAATTTTGCGCAATCCTCGTTCCTACTCTCACCTATATATGGTCATGAAGTGTGGTTCATAGCCGAAAGAATAAGGTCGCGAATACAAGCGGCCGAACACACACACACACACACACACACACACACACACACACACACACACACACACACACACACACACACACACACACACACACACACACACACACACACACACACACACACACACACACACACACAGTGACATGTGGAGAATTACTTTGTTGGGTGGTGGAATACAACTTAATCAGTCTTCTGGTGGGCATCTTTTGTATTATTATTATTGTGCAGTTTGTTGCCTCGCTGTGTTCTAAAATGGTGGGTCTCCGACGCCCCAAGAAGCAGGAATTGGTATCGCTGATAACAATTTTCCCTTTTCTCCAGCCACAGATGCAATCAATTTGAAAAGGAAAGGGAAGACAGCAAAGGTTGCTCTCAAAAACTGAATCAGAGACTTCAATTTCTGCCTGGCTGGCTGGCTGGCTGGCTGGCTGGCTGGCTGGCTGCGTGCTGAAAACATTGCATCTGATGTGCAGAGAAGAAGTCTTTTTTGCCAAGCTGTAAACACTATTCTCTCTCGTGTGCATATTTACAGAGAGAGACAGAGAGAAAGAGAGTAACGAGACTGAACGAACCGTCAACATCTCCAGAACGACTGCGTTAACACTATTCCCTCTCGATGTGCAAAGCCAGAGACAACTGCCTTGTTTATCCAGAGCTTATATAAGGCTCAAACGCTTCAGAACCACTGCTCTAAACCAGTAGGTTTTCATATCAAGGGACCATTATTTTATTCATCATTTGAGCCACACGGACCACCATTCGATGAGATTTATAGTCTCTCAGACCCAAAACGTAGAATATATGTTGGTGTCGTTGGATAAGATTCTTGTCCACAGTTCCATGCTCAGGTACAGGTACGGGCAAACGATCAAAATGACAATTCTTCTACATCCTCTAATGGTGCGGGAGACTTCTTGTACATAAAGTAATGCGGTCGCTACCAAAATTGTAAACAAGTGTAATGCTTTAATGATTAAATGGATTAAAGTTTAATCCATTTAGACCTAAGTTCGATTCTACAAAATGTCTTCTAAATCATGACAGTTTTCTGAAATACCTGTTTTTATATCAGTGTGGTGCTCAATATTTCATGTCAAGGACCCCAACAATGATATGTAATTGGCTGCCGACCCCAATCTGAAAATATGTTGTTCCAGGGACCTCCCCAGAATCAAAGATTTGAGTTAAAATGTTCACTGTTCGCACGACATGTTCAAGATGTTTTTTTAAATAGCAGACCTACAAGCTTGGCACCGAGTGCCGCGCTACGAGCTTGTAGATCTGCTATTTTTCAATAGCTAAAGCATAACATAATGCTAGAAACACCAAAAGGGGTTCCTGTTCAGAATGGGTTAATCATGGTGTCGTCCACAGTATCAGTATATAGCAGTTTTTGTATTGACTTGTGCTTTGGTTTGAAATGAACCCATTCTGCAATCTGCATACTGTGAACTAAAAATGTCAATCAATCAAAAACAGTACTGACGCGTGTATGTGTGTGCGTGTGCGTGCATCATGGACCTCTCTCTCTCTCTATCTGCCTGCCTCCCTCCCTCTCTCTCTCTCTCTCTCCCTCTCTCTCTCTGCCTCCCTCCCCCCCTGCCCCCCCTCCTCAGTTTTCTAAAAGACATTGGGTGCCTGACCTGTGCGTCGGGGACACAGAATGAACTGGCTCTGTTCTCCCAGTTGAAAATCTAATCTCTCAGTCCCATTACATGGCGGCGCTTAAAACTGACAGACAGGCTGATAGGCTAAAGCCACGCTCGCGCTGCACGCAATTCGACCCCGCTATCTCCAACTAATCAAGGACGAAAGAGATAGAGAGAGACCGACAGAACATTCCTTTGCTCAAATTATTTTTATACGTTATTTGACCGCCTGCCGGTTCAGCACAGTGGGGCCATTTAAGAACATGCCGTCTTGGCCTGGCGTGACCTTTGTGTGTGTGTGTGTGTGTGTGTGTGTGTGTGTGTGGTAAATGGTAAATGGTGCATTGTGTGTGTGTGTGTGTGTGTGTGTGTGTGTGTGTGTGTGTGTGTGTGTGTGTGTGTGTGTGTGTGTGTGTGTGTGTGTGTGTGTGTGTGTGTGTGTGTGTGTGTGTAAGTTTGCTTACCTGAAGATGCGATCAGAGGGCTGTTCTCCCATCACCAGATCAAAGCCGCGCTGGAAGATGGTGTAAGGCCAGGGTCTGGCAACACGGAATGGAACAGAGCCAGGACGGGAGAAGAAGAGACAGAGAGGGGGGGAGAGAGAGAGGGAGAGATAAATGGTAAATGGTGCATTTATATAGCGCCTTGGGCTTTACATAGATTGTGCATTACATTCACCCATTCACACACACATTCATACACCGATGGCGGCGGAAACCATGCAAGGCACTAGCACATCGGGATCAATTAGGGGTTCAGTGTCTTGCTCAAGGACACTTTGACAGTAACTCTGGGGGAGCCGGGTTCGAACTGGCAACCTTGCGGTTCCCATCCAGGCACTCTACCCCTGAGCCACCGCCGCCCCGAGAGAGAGAGGGAGAGCGAGAGAAAGAGAGAGAGAGAGAGAGAGAGAGAGAGAGAGAGAGAGAGAGAGAGAGAGAGAGAGAGAGAGAGAGAGAGAGAGAGAGAGAGAGATAGAGAGAGAGGGGTGGAGAGAGAGATAAAGGGGGGAGAGGGAGGGGGAGAGAGAGAGAACAATCAGAAAAAAATACAACGTTCAAAGTTCAAAGATTTTTTTTGTCGCATTTTGTCGCATGTCATTGCCATCTTTTGGGCGAAAAGGAACTCACAGCCTGCGAGCCGTTCAATGTTAGATCGTCTTAAGTTGAAAGCGGTTTTAACCGGAAACTGCGAGTCA
>NC_136806.1:4176636-4227671 GCF_951216825.1 Electrona antarctica
ATCCCATAGGAACCCATTGTAAAAGGCTGTGGGGATTTCACTATTTTACCCTCTTTATAATAAAGTAAAATGACCAACGACATGTCTGCTATACACTCACTGTTTTTTGTAAATAATGCGCTCGCCATTTTCTTCGTATCGATAGGGAAACAGAGCTTGTACTGGCTTGAGGGCGTGTCCATCGCAACCAGTTGCTCCCGGCTGTTTCAGCCAGCGGGCCCAGTGCTCAGTGGTGTTCTCTGGGACCCCCTTTCCACCGTTTGGTTCCCAATGGGAACCGGTTCAGTTCTTTTTGGCTCTTAGTCCATGAGCCAGAGCTCCAAAATTGGAACTAGACCTATATTAAATTGTTTATAGGATTGATACAAGTAAATTAATACATGATAACCCTTCCACAGTAGTAGCTTTTGCATATTTTCCTACATAATGCCTCATTTGCATATTCAATAAATCAATAAATCATTGTCTTCGTGTAAGTAATCAATTGGGGAAGTTTCATGGTGATAACAATCTAATATAGAGGGTATGCGCATGCTTAAAGTGAATGGCACATCAAGTGGCAAAGCAACAGGAAAAGTGAGTTTAATATTGTTTAACGTTGTTTAATGCAATCAAATAGGACTTTTCTGTGTGGATGTCTGGGCTGTCAAGGCCAGAAAGTAGTTTTTTGCCACTCAGTAGGCATTCCTGCATAACTTCCGGGTTTGATGATGTTGTCACGTGCATACCCTCTATAGGTATGGTTTTGCCCACTCATGGACTAAGAACCAAAAAGAACTGAACCGGTTCCCATTGGGAACCAACCGGTGGAAAAGGGGCCTGGGTGTAAAAATGAGATGTCTCTGTGTCCTTGTTTTTGTTAGTTTTTAGTTGACCCAATCCATCCACCTCCCTATTCTGGTGTTCTGTCTGGCTGGACCAACAGTGACACTACATCTGTTTAATAGTTGTCAGGACAGGTAGACTAGAGCCTATATATATGTTTTATATATTTTATAATGGAATGAGAGTTAGCGAAAGAAAAACGTGTACGCCGTAGTGCAGCACTGCAGACTGCAGTGGCAACCTGCAGTCTGATTCGCGACGGTCGGGCAGTAGGCTACGTGTGTGACTGATGATGATGATGACATATTTTCTGTCTGCTGCTGCTTGACGAAAAGCAGAATAAAATACAGAACATTAGTACATTACTACGGTATCGCAAACTTTATTGACGTGACATGATCCAAGCGGGGAGGATTGTGTGTCTGTCACCCCCGGGGCCGGTTGTGTGTTGAAGGGTGATCAACGAACGCTGATCAGCGCGTAGTGCAATTTTGGAAGTGGAAGTCAGGCTCTGCATTATACAATATATTATGAATGATGAACAAATTATCACTCGGCAATCAACCTATGCTTGATGCCCTTGGTTTGTATAAGCTTTGGGCAACGCTGAATGCCCATGGTGAAAATCTACATGTGTAACATCATATAATAAGAATAATGAGTTTGGATCCGTTTGCATTGGGGTAATAAAAGTTGAGCTGGTGATGAATGGGCGGGTATTCACCCTGGGTGGTCCACTCTAGAGGGAAACGAGGGCGACGGATCTTCAAACAACTAAATGTCTGGTACAAATTAAGACTTTAAAAAGGGGTCTTTGTGATTCCACGAACATCGATCTTTAAAGACTCTGCCAAGGACATGTCAAACTTTAAACAGTCTTAAAATTAGACGGTATAGTCGCATTAACATCAAACGCATTATTAGCACTAATGAATTATGCATGCTCGCGTGCTTTGCTTGTAGCACAAACGATGGTGCGTGTTGATTAAACGGCCATTTTCTGCAGACTTAACACATTTCCGGCGTCCGCGTCGTCAAATTTGCATTTAATAATAAAATGCCAACTTAGCATAAGGAAAAGGACAGTGGATCATGTTGGAGAGGCATTACCAGTCACTTAACATCAGAATGATTACATTTCTGCAGAGGAGAAGAAAAAAAAGGCAAAGCTTAATTACGTCCATCCAATTACCTCCCTTGTTTCCAATCTTTGACTATTCTATGAATCAAACTCCCACACTGTCCTTTCATTTAATAGAATGCATTGGATTCATCCGAGCGATAATGGCCTCAGTGTAAGTCCATTAAAACTTTATAAATCCCATATTATTTGTCAGAGAGCCATTATTGCCACTCGCCTCACAAGTCAGTGCTGGTTCTTCTGGGAGCAGAGGATTTTTACTTAAAGATGAGGTGCCATGATTCTTGTATTTGTTTTCCAGATTTTCATGTATTTATGAAGTGACAGTACTTCATTAGAAACCTTGGTGTTGTTGTTATTATGTGCAATGATTTCTTCCCTTTGTATTTAGGGTTTCTTCCTGGAGGCTGAAACCTTGACAGTCAAACGTGCCAATGAAAAAACTGTGATATAGTGACATCCCAATATCATCTCCTCCCCTAACCCCTCCCCCTTTATCATACAACAACAGCTGTAATTCAAATAATTGTATGGAAGTAAAAGTATAATATTTGCCTCCGAGTGTAGTGGAGTAGAATCAAAAGTATTGCAATTTGTAAATACTTCATTAAAGTAAAAAAAACAAACAGATAAACAATACCTCAAAATTGTACTTAACTACAAGTGCTTGAGTAAATGTACTTAGTTACTTTACACCACTGCATGTATGAAAAATGGAAAACAAGTTGAAAGTACTGGGCTCCTGCAATGCTGCTAATATGCAAAATGACAACCATGAGGAGATATCGCAACAATACAGTAGCTTCCTCCTCGAACAGAACAGCGCAACTTGCAAGTTTCATTCCCCTGCTTGGCTTCCTTTCTTGTTTGTTTTGCTATTCTTTTTTGTAAACTCGACTTCTCTCCGCATGAGTGCCATTTTAATTGCCTCACTCGCCTTTATGTTTAACCCATTTAGGCCCGACTTCGAAATAAAAAAAAAAATAAATAGAGGTTTTCTGAAAAACCTCATGTTTCTGTATCAGTAGTTCTCAATATTTCATGTCAAGAACTCCAAAAATTATATGTAATATGCCTCCGCCCCCCCATCTGAAAATATGTTGTTCCAGGGACCTCCCCAGAAGCAAAGATTCGAGTTAAAACGTTCGCTCTGAAATAATATATATTCAAAGATTTGAGCCACATTTTCACGATTTCTCAAAAATAGCAGACCTACAAGCTCGTAGCGCGCCACTCGGTGGCGCGCTATGAGCTTGTAGATCTGCTATTTTTCAATAGCTAAAGTATAACATAATGCTTTAAAACACCAAAAGGGGTTCCCGCCTAAAATGGGTTAATGGTAATATTTGCTTGAGCAAATAAGCTAATGGCCGTGGCCGCGCGAAACGCTCATTGGTATTCGAGTCGTGTGCCAGCACTCAACGCCGACGTAGCGCTTTGGCAAAGTTCAAAGCGAAAGCCTGAAACGTTTAAATGAGGATGGATGGATGTGTGGCGAGGCCCCTCCAGGACCAAAAGATACTTTAATGGCGCGGCTAGACACGACGTGGGCACCAGGTTCCCTACAGAAGGCATTTAACCAATTTAAATTAAGACCCTTATGTGTGAGTCCGATTCTACAAAATGGCTTCTAAGTCCTCCCAAAATTATATGCATTGGCCCACGGCCCTCCAAATCACTTTGAGCCAGGCTACGGGCTTGTTTCTATGTTTATTTGGACGGGACAGCACATATTAACACTTTTTAAAGATATACTTTTGCGGCTTTCGCCTTTATTTTTATTTTTTTATAGAGGGATAGGTATACAGTAGGCTGACAGGACATGGGGAGAGAGAGATGGGGGGGGGGGGTGGGGGGTTACGCAGTAAAGGCCGTCGGGATCGGGAGTCTAACCCGCGGCACACTGCCAGACTGGATTAACAGCCAAGGTGCCCGGACGGCTACGCCAGCCGCCCGGGCCCATTAGCACATTTGATCCCGTTGAGGTATACTCGTCCTGATTAATTAATTTTGTGCAATGCGCGGAATCTTCGTTCCTACTCTCACCTATATAATGGTCATGAAGTGTGGTTCATCAGCCGATCCCCAGCTTATCAATCCATTGAATGGTCAAGTTGTCATGAATTGTCACCCATTCGTCTGGGCCCAGTAGGTCCCTACTGGCCTACCAGGAGATTCTGGTAGGCGCTGTCAGCCAGTTCTATCGTTGACACCATGTTAATGCCTGTGCTATCACGTGAGGGTTAGGGTTATGGTTAACCCTAACCCTAACCCTAACCCTAACCCCCTAACCCTAACCCTAACCCTAACCCCCTAACCCTAACCCCCTAACACTAACCCCCTAACCCTAACCCTCACGTGACAGCACAGGCATTAACATGGTGTCAACGATAGAACTGGCTGACAGCGCCTACCAGAATCTCCTGGTAGGCCAGTAGGGACCTACTGGGCCCAGACGAATGGGTGACAATTCATGACAACTTGACCATTCAATGGATTGATAAGCTGGGGATCGGGTGCAGCCATAGCCGAAAGAATAAGGTCGCGAATACAAGCGGCCGAGATGAGTTTTCCACACACACACACACACACACACACACACACACACACACACACACACACACACACACACACACACACACACACACACACACACACACACACACACACACACACACACACACACACACACACACACACAGCCGTGACATGTGGAGAATTACTTTGTTGGGTGGAGGTATACAACTTAATCAGTCTTCTGGTGGGTATTTTTTTGTATTATTATTATTGTGCAGTTTGTTGCCTCGCTGTGTTCTAAAATGGTGGGTCTCCGACGCTCCAAGAAGCAGGAATTGGTATCGCTGATAACAATTTTCCCTTTTCTCCAGCCACAGATGCAATCAATTTGAAAAGGAAAGGGAAGACAGCAAAGGTTGCTCTCAAAAACTGAATCAGAGACTTCAATTTCTGCCTGGCTGGCTGGCTGGCTGGCTGGCTGGCTGGCTGCGTGCTGAAAACATTGCATCTGATGTGCAGAGAAACAAGTCTTTTTTGCCAAGCTGTAAACACTATTCTCTCTCGTGTGCATATTTACAGAGAGAGACAGAGAGAGAAAGAGAGTAACGAGACTGAACGAACCGTCAACATCTCCAGAACGACTGCGTTAACACTATTCCCTCTCGATGTGCAAAGCCAGAGACAACTGCCTTGTTTATCCAGAGCTTATATAAGGCTCAAACGCTTCAGAACCACTGCTCTAAACCAGTAGGTTTTCAACTCTTTTCATATCAAGGGACCATTATTTATTCATCATTTGAGCCACACGGACCACCATTCGATGAGATGTATAGTCTCTCAGACCCAAAACATAGAATATATGTTGGTGTCGTTGGATAAGATTCTTGTCCACAGTTCCATGCTCAGGTACAGGTACAGGTACGGGCAAACGATCAAAATGACAATTCTTCTACATCCTCTAATGGTGCGGTAGACTTCTTGTACATAAAGTAATGCGGTCGCTACCAAAATTGTAAACAAGTGTAATGCTTTAATGATTAAATGGATTAAAGTTTAATCCATTTAGACCTAAGTTCGATTCTACAAAATGTCTTCTAAATCATGACAGTTTTCTGAAATACCTATGTTTTTATATCAGTGTGGTGCTCAATATTTCATGTCAAGGACCCCAACAATGATATGTAATTGGCTGCCGACCCCAATCTGAAAATATGTTGTTCCAGGGACCTCCCCAGAAGCAAAGATTTGAGTTAAAATGTTCACTGTTCGCACGACATGTTCAAGATTTTTTTTTAAATAGCAGACCTACAAGCTCGGCACCGAGTGCCGCGCTACGAGCTTGTAGATCTGCTATTTTTCAATAGCTAAAGCATAACATAATGCTAACACCAAAAGGGGTTCCTGTTCAGAATGGGTTAATCATGGTGTCGTCCACAGTATATAACAGTTTTTGTATTGACTTGTGCTTTGGTTTGAAATGAACCCATTCTGCAATCTGCATACTGTGAACTAAAAATGTCAATCAATCAAAAACAGTACTGACGCATGTATGTGTGTGTGCGCGTGCGTCATGGACCTCTCTCTCTCTCTCTCTCTGCCTGCCTGCCTCCCTCCCTCTCTCTCCCTCTCTGCCTCCCTCCCCCCTGCCACCCCCCCCCCCCCCCCCCTCCTCAGTTTTCTAAAAGACATTGGGTGCCTGACCTGTGCGTCGGGGACACAGAATGAACTGGCTCTGTTCTCCCAGTTGAAAATCTAATCTCTCAGTCCCATTACATGGCGGCGCTTAAAACTGACAGACAGGCTGATAGGCTAAAGCCACGCTCGCGCTGCACGCAATTCGACCCCGCTATCTCCAACTAATCAAGGACGAAAGAGATAGAGAGAGACCGACAGAACATTCCTTTGCTCAAATGATTTTTATACGTTATTTGACCGCTTGCCGGTTCAGCACAGTGGGGCCATTTAAGAACACGCCGTCTTGGCCTGGCGTGACCTTTGTGTGTGTGTGTGTGTGTGTGTGTGTGTGTGTGTGTGTGTGTGTGTGTGTGTGTGTGTGTGTGTGTGTGTAAGTTTGCTTACCTGAAGATGCGATCAGAGGGCTGTTCTCCCATCACCAGATCAAAGCCGCGCTGGAAGATGGTGTAAGGCCAGGGTCTGGCAACACGGAATGGAACAGAGCCAGGACGGGAGAAGAAGAGACAGAGAGGGGGGGAGAGAGAGAGGGAGAGATAAATGGTAAATGGTGCATTTATATAGCGCCTTTATCCAAGGCGCGTTACATAGATTGTGCATTACATTCATCCATTCACACACACATTCATACACCGATGGCGGCGGAAACCATGCAAGGTACCAACTAGCACATCGGGAGCAATTAGGGGTTCAGGGTCTTGCTCAAGGACACTTCGACAGTAACTCTGGGGGAGCCGGGTTCGAACTGGCAACCTTGCGGTTCCCATCCAGGCACTCTACCCCTGAGCCACCGCCGCCCAGAGAGAGAGAGGGAGAGCGAGAGAAAGAGAGAGAGAGAGAGAGAGAGAGATAGAGAGAGAGAGAGGGAGAGGGAGAGAGAGAGAGATAGAGAGAGAGATCAAGGGGGGAGAGGGAGGGGGAGAGAGAGAGAACAATCAGAAAAAAATACAACGTTCAAAGTTCAAAGATTTTTTTTGTCGCATTTTGTCGCATGTCATTGCCATCTTTTGGGCGAAAAGGAACTCACAGCCTGCGAGCCGTTCAATGTTAGATCGTCTTAAGTTGAAAGCGGTTTTAACCGGAAACTGCGAGTCAGGAAGTGAAAATCTGCTACAGTAACAGGTCCCGCGATTGTAATTTAATTCACCCAAAACATACTTTTTGTAACCGAGGATCATTTTGTTTCGAGAAATGAGGCGCAAATCAAGCTTGTTTTTGGTCCAAAAAGAAGAATCTGAGATATTACGATTCTAAAAACGACGTCCTCATAGACAGCACTTAGCCAGCGGAATTTTCATTTAATTTCAAGGCATCAAAAGGTGCAATTGGCGTCGAATGAGTTAAGCATATTTTTCCAACCACATTATTTCGTATGGCTCCCGTGACAGCCTCACACATCAACAGGAGCATTATGACATACAGTATGATACGATGTTAAACAGGAGCATTGTGACGTACAGTATGATGTGATGGAAAACAGGAGCATTATGACATGTGATATGATGGAAAACACGCCGACTGAAAAATGTGCTGCCCAGCTGCTGACAAGCAATGTGACTTTGGCCTCCTCATATCTATTTACCCCCAGTGGAATGGGAGAGAGAGAGACACCGTGACACTGTGACAGGAGAGAGAGAGAGGGAGAGAGAGAGAGAGAGAGAGAGAGAGAGAGAGAGAGAGAGAGAGAGAGAGAGAGAGAGAGAGAGAGAGAGAGAGAGAGAGAGAGAACTGAAGAGGACTGTTGCCATATCTTTCGTGAGAAACAAGTAACCAGGGAAAGAGAGGAAGCCGCACACTCATATGCTCCGAAGGATAAGTTTATTGACGACGTTTCGAGCCAAGGCTCTTCAAAAGGGTTTTTGACCAGATGAAGAGCCTTGGCTCGAAACGTCGTCAATAAACTTATCCTTCGGAGCATATGAGTGTGCGGCTTCCTCTCTTTCCCTATGTTACTTTTTGAACCCAGCACCTCCATGAAGTGATGTGCGTATTTGACTATAGTTTCTGTAAACAAGTAACCAGGGAAATTAAAACAAGGCCCAGAGAATCGACTGCAAGCACGCAGTTAGGAACCAAATGGACCCTTATGGGTCTGTACAAATTTGTACACTCTCAGAGTTAAATTAACATTGATTTTACACAATATAAATTGGGGTCCCAGAGATAGAAATGCCATTAAAGGAGAATTCCATACTAAAAGGCTTTCTTACCTTTCTTTGTAGTTGTTACGTCCCCACCAAAGAGGTCCAGGTGTTATTTTGTGCAAAAGCTCCTTATTGGCTATTTCCCCTACCATAAGCCCTAAATTAATTGCATTGCATTGCAAATAAGCAAATTAGCACAACACCCCATAGCCCCATTCAATTTCCATTCAATTCAATGCAATTAATTGAGGGCTTATGGTAGGGGAAATAGCCAATATGGAGTTTTTGCACCAAAAAACACCTGGACCTCTTTGGTGGGGACGTAATGACTACAAAGAAAGGTAAGAAAGCCTTCTAGCATGGAATTCTCCTTTAAGTGGGGGTCCATAGCCTAATTCATGTGAAACTGGGGGGTGCTTGAAATGAAAATGTTTGAGAATCACTGAAAGAGCCGTAATAAAAATATTCCCTTATGGGGTCCCTGGCATATCTCTTCAAATGGGGGTATGCGGGCTAAAACATTTTTTGATTTGGTTGACATGAAAAAGACTGGGAACCACTGCTGTACTGTACACTGCAGGCCAGGGAGAGAAGACATCAAAGAAAGACCCGACAGCGGACCCTCCCCTCGACGCCATGAGAAGACCCTCGACGCCATGAGAAGCACTGGTCATTAACGCATTTTGGGGGCGGGAACCCCTTTTGGTGTTAGCATTATGTTATGCTTTAGCTATTGAAAAATAGCAGATCTACAAGCTCGTGGCGCGCTACGAGCTTGTAGGTCTGCTATTTTTGAAAAATTGTGAAAATATTTATTTCAGAAAACTGGAGGATTTTAAAGATTTTTTTCAAATTTTGAGGTCAGGCCTAAATGGATTAAACATTTAGGTTCCCCCCCCCCTCCCTCCCTCCCTCCCTCCCGGCCCCGGAAGGACCACTCCGTCACCTGATGACAGACGGGGGGGGGACAGGGGGAAGCACCGGGGGGGTCATCCAGGGCTGCCGGGAGGAAGGAGAAAGAAATATGACACGTGGGTGGAACAAAAAGACAAAGAATGAAATGTCGGAAGGAATCGTTTCATAAGCACTCGTCTCTCACGCCGTTGTCCCCATTTTGGGCATGTTTCACTAGAGGGTTCCGATTTATAAAAAAAACAAATCCTTAAAAAATAGTAGCTGTCTGAGCACGAGCGTTCAGGTACATAGAAAAGACAGACAGACAGACACACACATTAACCCATTTAGGCCTGACGTCGAATTTTTTTTTTTTTCTGAAAACATGTTTCTATATCAGTGGTTCACAATATTTCATGTCAAGGAACCCCAAAAATGTATTTGGTCGCTGACCCCCATCTGAAAATATGTTGTTCCAGGAACCCCTCAGAAGCAAAGATTTGAGTTAAAAACTCTGAAAGAATATATAATCAAACATTTGTGCCACATTTTCAATTTTTTCAAAAATAGCAGATCTACAAGCTCATAGCGCGCCACCGAGTGGCGCGCTATGAGCTTGTAGATCTATTTTTCAATAGCTAAAAACACCAAAAGGGGTTCCCGCCCAAAATGGGTTAAAACCTGATCTGACCGGACCAGTATACAACCACAGTCTTCACTTCCCCACCCAGATGGTTCTTGCCGGTTGAGGACAGGAATCGTACCGGCAACCTTCCGGCAACAAGGGGCGCTTCTCTAACCGGTGCCCCAACATGTCTACCCACTCTCTCTCTCTCCTCTGCGTATATGGCATATAGAGCGTTGCAGTCCCGCAGACGACGCCAGGCCCAGGAAATAATTCCCAATGCATTTTTCCCATAGACATTTCAAAACGTATTTATTTAAAGACCTTATAAGCGTCGTACAAAGCCAACTCGAGTCGTGACAAATCATGACAACACACACTATATTTTGGACCAAACAAATAATTACAAAGAAGAAAAACAACAAAAAAAGTGTTTTTTTCTACTTTATAATTCTTTGTTTGGCCCAAAACATTGTGTTTATTGTCATGATTTGTCACGACAAGAGTTGGCTTTGTCCCCGCGGAACATAAACGTTCCATAAACGTAAACGTCTTTAAAGGAGCATTCAGTGATTTGGGTGATTTGGAAAACCACCCAGGCCGCCCGGTAACAAAATGTGCACATGCACGCTCTACAGTGGGGGGAAGTGCAACAGGCCAACAGCATGTGCACCAAGGCCCGCCCCCACTCGATCATGATTGGAGGAAGGCCCCTCTCATCCTGATTGGATGAAGGTTTTGCCACCCGCCACCAAAACTAGGGTTTTTTGACCCCAGGGGCTCACTGGGGACAGGGAGGATTTCCTTATATGGTCAGCTCTATAGTAGGGAGGATTATCCAGAAAAAAAGAAAAAATAAGTGATATTTGAATTAAGTCAAATCACTGAATATACCTTTAAATAAATACTTTCTGAAAAGTCTATGAGGAAAATGAACGGGGATTTCTTTTCCGGGTCTCTCGAGGGGGCGGGGCTGCAACGCTCTATAGATGTGACACCATGTGTGTTGCGTAAAGCAGGAGACTGATGGAGCAGCTTTACCTCGTTGAAGTATAATCTATCTGGCATATCCATGAGTACAGTACCCTATAATCATTCCTAAGCTGTGCAATCATATAGATAAATAACATGCTTCCATACTGTATGTATCGTTGTGTTTATCTGTGTGTGACTGCATGCCTAGTCTGTTCCTGTCCTTAATTCCCCCTTAGCTCCATCAGTCCTGACTCATATCGGCAGACAGCCGGGTTCAAATCCTGACTCATATCGCCACAGTCGGGCAGACAGCCAGGTTCAAATCCTGACTCATATCGCCACAGTCGGGCAGACAGCCAGGTTCAAATCCTGACTCATATCGCCACAGTCGGGCAGACAGCCAGGTTCAAATCCTGACTCATATCGCCACAGTCGGGCAGACAGCCAGGTTCAAATCCTGACTCATATCGCCACAGTCGGGCAGACAGCCAGGTTCAAATCCTGACTCATATCGCCACAGTCGGGCAGACAGCCAGGTTCAAATCCTGACTCATATCGCCACAGTCGGGCAGACAGCCAGGTTCAAATCCTGACTCATATCGCCACAGTCGGGCAGACAGCCAGGTTCAAATCCTGACTCATATCGCCACAGTCGGGCAGACAGCCAGGTTCAAATCCTGACTCATATCGCCACAGTCGGGCAGACAGCCAGGTTCAAATCCTGACTCATATCGCCACAGTCGGGCAGACAGCCAGGTTCAAATCCTGACTCATATCGCCACAGTCGGGCAGACAGCCAGGTTCAAATCCTGACTCATATCGCCACAGTCGGGCAGACAGCCAGGTTCAAATCCTGACTCATATCGCCACAGTCGGGCAGACAGCCAGGTTCAAATCCTGACTCATATCGCCACAGTCGGGCAGACAGCCGGGTTCAAATCCTGACTCATATCGCCACAGTCGGGCAGACAGCCAGGTTCAAATCCTGACTCATATCGCCACAGTCGGGCAGACAGCCAGGTTCAAATCCTGACTCATAACGCCACAGTCGGGCAGACAGCCGGGTTCAAATCCTGACTCATATCGCCACAGTCGGGCAGACAGCCAGGTTCAAATCCGGGGTGGAAGAGTGAAGATATACATATATTGCAGCTTTAATTAAAAATGGATGGATGGATGGATGGATGGATGGATGGATGGATGAATGAATGAATGAATGGATGGATGGATGGATGGATGGATGGATGGATGGATGGATGGATGAATGAATGAATGAATGGACGGACGGACGGACGGACGGACGGACGGACGGACGGACGGACGGACGGACGGACGAATGAATGAATGAATGATCAAATCATCATGATCAGGATAGTGGGCTCAACTGTTTTTGCTGTGTGTCTTACGAAGGGGAGGTGGTGGTGGCTCAGGGGTAGAGTGGCTGGATGGCAACCACAAGGTTGACGGTTCGAACCCGGGCTCTCCCAGAGCTAGTGCCGAAGTGTCCATGAGCAAGACTCTGAACCCCTAATTGCTCCTGATGTGCTGGTTGGTGCCCTGCATGGTTTCCGCCGCCATCGGTGTGTGAATGGGTGAATGTAATGCACAAGCTATGTAAAGCGCCTTGGATAAAGGCGCTATATAAATGCACCATTTACCATTTACCATTTACGAAGAAGGACATACAGTAGGGCTTAAGTAGGTCAGAGAAAAAGAACATACATTTATTTTACACTGAAGTGAACCGTGTGTCTGTGAGTGACCCACAGACTGATCCACTGACCACAACTAGCCCTGTGTTCCCAACAGAAAGGTCTGTGAGTGACCCACAGACTGATCCACTGACCACAACTAGCCCTGTGCTCCCAACAGAAAGGTCTGTGAGTGACCCACAGACTGATCCACTGACCACAACTAGCCCTGTGTTCCCAACAGAAAGGTCTGTGAGTGACCCACAGACTGATCCACTGACCACAACTAGCCCTGTGCTCCCAACAGAAAGGTCTGTGAGTGACCCACAGACTGATCCACTGACCACAACTAGCCCTGTGCTCCCAACAGAAAGGTCTGTGAGTGACCCACAGACTGATCCACTGACCACAACTAGCCCTGTGCTCCCAACAGAAAGGTCTGTGAGTGACCCACAGACTGATCCACTGACCACAACTAGCCCTGTGCTCCCAACAGAAAGGTCTGTGAGTGACCCACAGACTGATCCACTGACCACAACTAGCCCTGTGCTCCCAACAGAAAGGTATAAAATCTTGCCAAAATGTCAAGGAATGATCTTTTTCCATTATATGAACCCAATTAAACATTTATAGGCATTTATTTCTGGGACGCAAGGCTGAAACACTGTGATGATCACCTCATCACTTGGAGCCATTATTGTAATACATGACGAGCACTGACCTTGACAGAAATTCCCCGCCCCCGGCATGCACGCACGCACGCCACGCACGCACGCACGCACGCACGCACGCACGCCACGCACGCACGCACGCACGCACGCACGCACGCACGCACGCACGCACGCACGCACGCACGCACGCACGCACGCACGCCACGCACGCCACGCACGCCACGCACGCACGCACGCACGCACACACGCACACACGCCACGCACGCACGCACGCACGCACGCACGCACGCACGCACGCACGCACGCACACTTTAATGCAGCCCGCGAATACTGATATAATATTGATTTTGGCTTAGATATTATTGATTTAGTATGTTCATAAAGTATAACTAAATGTATTTGAAAGTTGATACTTTTCAGTATTCCATTTCAAAAATAGCAAAACAAAGAATTTAAAAAATAGCTGATCTACAAGCTCAAACCGCATCGCACTGTGACGCGTCTTGAGCTTACAGATCAGCTATTTTTGCTACGTTTGTATGACATAGAATGACAAAGTTGGGCATTAATTTATGAAAAAAGTTAAAATACAGAGATAAGAGGTGTCTGCCCATACAGTGGCCCCCTGGAATGAGTTTAAATACAGTGGCCCCCTGGAATGAGTTTAAATACAGTGTCCCCCTGGAATGAGTTTAAATACAGTGGCCCCCTGGAATGAGTTTAAATACAGTGTCCCTCTGGAATGAGTTTAAATACAGTGGCCCCCTGGAATGAGTTTAAATACAGTGGCCCTCTGGAATGAGTTTAAATACAGTGGCCCCCTGGAATGAGTTTAAATACAGTGTCCCCCTGGAATGAGTTTAAATACAGTGGCCCCCTGGAATGAGTTTAAATACAGTGTCCCTCTGGAATGAGTTTAAATACAGTGGCCCCCTGGAATGAGTTTAAATACAGTGTCCCCCTGGAATGAGTTTAAATACAGTGGCCCCCTGGAATGAGTTTAAATACAGTGTCCCCTGGAATGAGTTTAAATACAGTGGCCCCCTGGAATGAGTTTAAATACAGTGTCCCCCTGGAATGAGTTTAAATACAGTGTCCCTCTGGAATGAGTTTAAATACAGTGTCCCCTGGAATGAGTTTAAATACAGTGGCCCCCTGGAATGAGTTTAAATACAGTGTCCCCTGGAATGAGTTTAAATACAGTGTCCCCCTGGAATGAGTTTAAATACAGTGGCCCCCTGGAATGAGTTTAAATACAGTGTCCCCTGGAATGAGTTTAAATACAGTGTCCCTCTGGAATGAGTTTAAATACAGTGGCCCCCTGGAATGAGTTTAAATACAGTGTCCCCCTGGAATGAGTTTAAATACAGTGGCCCCCTGGAATGAGTTTAAATACAGTGTCCCCCTGGAATGAGTTTAAATACAGTGTCCCCCTGGAATGAGTTTAAATACAGTGTCCCCCTGGAATGAGTTTAAATACAGTGTCCCTCTGGAATGAGTTTAAATACAGTGTCCCTCTGGAATGAGTTTAAATACAGTGTCCCCTGGAATGAGTTTAAATACAGTGTCCCCCTGGAATGAGTTTAAATACAGTGTCCCCTGGAATGAGTTTAAATACAGTGTCCCCCTGGAATGAGTTTAAATACAGTGTCCCCTGGAATGAGTTTAAATACAGTGTCCCCCTGGAATGAGTTTAAATACAGTGTCCCCTGGAATGAGTTTAAATACAGTGGCCCCTGGAATGAGTTTAAATACAGTGTCCCCCTGGAATGACTTTAAATACAGGGTCCCTCTGGAATGAGTTTAAATACAGTGGCCCCCTGGAATGAGTTTAAATACAGTGGCCCCCTGGAATGAGTTTAAATACAGTGTCCCTCTGGAATGAGTTTAAATACAGTGTCCCCTGGAATGAGTTTAAATACAGTGTCCCTCTGGAATGAGTTTAAATACAGTGTCCCCTGGAATGAGTTTAAATACAGTGTCCCTCTGGAATGAGTTTAAATACAGTGTCCCTCTGGAATGAGTTTAAATACAGTGTCCCTCTGGAATGAGTTTAAATACAGTGTCCCTCTGGAATGAGTTTAAATACAGTGGCCCCTGGAATGAGTTTAAATACAGTGTCCCTCTGGAATGAGTTTAAATACAGTGTCCCTCTGGAATGAGTTTAAATACAGTGTCCCCTGGAATGAGTTTAAATACAGTGTCCCTCTGGAATGAGTTTAAATACAGTGTCCCCCTGGAATGAGTTCAAATACAGTGGCCCCCTGGAATGAGTTTAAATACAGTGTCCCCTGGAATGAGTTTAAATACAGTGTCCCTCTGGAATGAGTTTAAATACAGTGTCCCTCTGGAATGAGTTTAAATACAGTGGCCCCCTGGAATGAGTTTAAATACAGTGGCCCCCTGGAATGAGTTTAAATACAGTGGCCCCCTGGAATGAGTTTAAATACAGTGTCCCTCTGGAATGAGTTTAAATACAGTGTCCCTCTGGAATGAGTTTAAATACAGTGTCCCTCTCCACCATCAAAGTTGACAACCCCTGTTCCCTTCCTCTTCCTTCCTGAGGTGCCCATTCGACCCTTGGTTGGGCCCCCATTCATTAGAGTTAGGATTAGGGTTAGGATAAGCTCTGAACTCAACCTACCCTTGGTTGGGCCCCATTCGTTAGGGTTAGGGTCACAGGAAAACAAAACACATGCGGTCTCTGAGGCTACTGTTAGGGGAAGCTCTGAACACAACCTACCCTTGGTTGGGCCCCCATTCATTAGAGTTAGGATAAGCTCTAAGCACAACCTACCCTTGGTTGGGCCCCCATTCATTAGAGTTAGGATTAGGGTTAGGATAAGCTCTGAACTCAACCTACCCTTGGTTGGGCCCCCATTCGTTAGGGTTAGGATTAGGGTTAGGGTTAGGAGAAGCTCTGAACACAACCTACCCTTGGTTGGGCCCCCATTCATTAGAGTTAGGATTAGGGTTAGGGTTAGGAGAAGCTCTGAACACAACCTACCCTTGGTTGGGCCCCCATTCGTTGCGGATGCAGAGGTGCTTGTGGACCGGGTCCTTCATGTAGCCTTCCAGGCAGAGACAGTCTCCTGCAACATGAGAAAGAAGAGAAAGGTTAGGATTGTATTCCTCTATCCAGTATGAGGAGTAGCATCTGTATGCACTTTTAACACTTTGGTTGCTACACAATCCAGCCATGCCCATTTGTGCGGTGCTATTGGGTTAACATTGAAGGAAGGACCTTTTCCGGAGCCCACAGCAAAAAAGTCTAGCACCGGACGCATGACTAATTAAAGCCGTATTGATACGTTTATAGCGGTCGGAGTGTTAAAAAACAGAGTTATAAAGCAGTCACACAGCAGCATCAAAGAAAAAACAACTGTTCGAGAAACAAACAATGTTACTGTATATAAAAGTGAGTGAGAGACAATACAAGGGCATAAAAAGACACACACACACACACACACACACACACACACACACACACACACACACACACACACACACACACACACACACACACACACACACACACACACACACACACACACACACACACACACACACACACACACACACGCACACACACGGTCCAGTGCGGCGCCCCCACCGGGGGGGGACGTACTGCTGTATCCTATACTCACTCCCCTACCGGTAAGGCGCCCCCACCGGGAGGGAATTTGGCACTTCCTCATGAGCTTCATTTTCAAGACGGAATGCTTGCTGCCTGATTTGAACACAAAACCTCTGAGGTGGTGAGCAGGACTCTTTTTTTAGTTTTTCCTTTTAGCCTAAGGGCTCCATCTTGCGCCACCATTATTCCTTATCCCTAAACCTATTTGCCATTTTTTACTATTTTGAAAATAATTTTGAAATAGCCGATCTACATCTACATGTTGTGTGCTTGTAGATCAGCTATTTTAACTATTTGAAAAGGTTTTTTTAAAATAGTAAAAAAAAATGGCAAATAACCTTATGGATAAGGTTTAAGGGGTGGCGCAAGATATAGCCCTAAATGTCTGACTGTACCATTCCGTCGATCAAAGTATTAAATCCATCACCATGTTATTTTCAACCCACTGACCCGACAAACATGTTGAACGGCGACACTTAGGCTTCACTCACACCTTCACATCTAGCATACAACATTGTTGCATGCTAGATGTAAACAAAGGGTAAGTGTCATGGCCGCCCCAATGCATTTCCAATGGAAGTCACATGCAGGGTTTGACACAACATTTTTGTTGTACGACTTCCGGCTGTGTTTCGACTGCCCCCCTCCCCCTCATACAACAAAAATGTTGCGTCAAACCATGTGACTCCCATTGGAAATGAATTGCGAGCTTGCCTCAGTCAACAAGTCTCATGCATCAGCTATACAACATTCTGTTGTGCAGGTGTGAGTGAAGTCTTAGGCCGGTGTTGATCGTTTTCCACTCTTCTTCTTCCCCCCCACCCCGCAGTGAACAAGCCAGTCAGAAGTTGTGTTGTTGTTCCTCCATTGTTCCCTTTAGGTAGATCAAGAAGCGCCACAAGTACTTCAGATATACCTGACACGGTGTATTTATAACAACGGTGTGTCAGTACTCCAAACACACTGACACAACGCATTCACAACAAGGTCTCTCTGTGCTTCAAATACACTGACACCGCACATTGTTTATGCAGAGGTTTCTCAGAAGCTCCACTTGCATTAGACCCGCCGTATGTTACAGCCCGTTGTCTTGTTTTCTGTACAGTGCTGTAGTTCTAAATATAAACTAGGCCAGTGGCAACTAATTAATCTGATGCTGATCCGCCGGCCTTCTCCTTGGTTGTGAAGTTCGGAAACAACTGGATGCCGGTTCGTTTTTCTTCTTTTTTTTTTTTTTTGTTCTTTTCTGAAATCCTTGACGTGCTCGCAGTGAGCCAGGATTAATGAGCTGCTACCAGGTGGAAAAAAATCTGTTCATTTGTACAATCAAATACAACTTGTCCTTTAACCCAGGGGTTCTCAACCCATGGGTCGCGACCCCTCGGGGGGTCGCCAAATTATTTTGGGGGGGGTCCCCAAATTATTAAAAAAAAAAAAAAAACACTTTTTATTAAAAAAAATTGCAACTGAATGGCATGGAAATGAAGAGTTTACATAGTACACATAGTACATGCATATACCTTCCCTAATGTATATCTGGTTTCAGTATTTATGTATGGTGTATTGTCTCTATTATTATGGTTATTGTAGCAGTCAATTTATATTGGGGGTCGGGAGGGGGCGTGGCGGGGCGGGGGTCCCGATACATTGCCAAAACATTTCCGGGGGTCTCCGGCCAAAAACGTTGAGAACCCCTGGTTTAACCCATTTAGACCTGAGGCCGATTCTAAAAAATAAAGTCTTCTATATCCATCTATCTAAAACAGTTTTCTGAAAAAGCCGTTTCTATGTCAGTGGTGCTCAACCCCCCCCGAAGCAAAGATTTGAGCAACGTTCACTGTGAAAGAATATATATTCAAATATTTGCACCACATTTCACGATTTTTCAAAAAATAACAGATCTACAAGCTCATAGTGCGGCACCGAGTGCCACACTATGAGCTTGTAGATCTGCTATTTTCCAATAGCTAAAGTATAACATAATGCTTATAACACCAAAAGGGGCTCCAGTCTAGAATGGCATAACCACTTAAAGGGGCATTCCACTCATTTTCAACATTTTACTATGCCATTAATATACCTTAGAGCTGTTGTGTGGAAATAATAAAAAAATTCCCCCCATTCTGTGTTTCCTAGAACTAGAGGTCTGAAAAAAGTCATTAACATGGTGAAACACATCTTGATGATGTCATCAAGATGTGTTTCACCATGTTAATTATTTTTTTCATAATTACAGTTCTAGGAAACAAAGAATGGGGGGACTTTTTTTTATTATTTCCACAGCTCTAAGGTATATTAATGGCATAGTAAAATGTTGAAAATGGGTGGTTTTCCCCTTTAAGCCCCATGTATACTTGGATGTATGAAGGATAGTGAAAAGAGTGGAAAATAAGGGAAATAAGAAATCACGTGATCGCTATAAACCCCGCTCTGTATCGTTCCTGTTCTTGCTCCGCCATTGTGGGATGTTCGATGGAGCGTAACAAACCAACTGCTCGGCGGTTTGACATGGGTTTATTTATTTACCTATTTATTTATTTCACGAAAGCCCTGCATGCAGCGAACGGCACTGACATAATCAACGGTGTTATAGCATAATATTATAATGTATTAATAGCATATTCAATAAACAATGTTTTGTGCATGTCATACAGGCTCGGCAGGGGAGCCATACAGTACACAGCATATCAGTGGTTCCCAAGGTGGGGTCCGGGAGGCGGGGACCCCCAGGGGTCCTTGAGGGAGTTCCAGGGGATACCCAGCTAAATGATCATTTGGAACCAAATGGACCCTTATGGGTCTGTAGCTCTGACAGTTAAATTAACTCTCAAAGTTAAATTAACATTGATTTTACAATATAAATTGTAAAAATGTGCTTGGAGGGCCCTGAATGGCATGGCCAGTGTATGGAACTCCAACCTCCCCCGACAAATCAAACTCAGCTTCGTCTACGCGACGGTAGAATCTGTTCTCCTATATGGCAGTGAATGCTGGACCCTGAAGCCAACCCTGCAGAAGGCTCTAGACGGGTGCTACACCAGAATGTTACGTGTAGTGCTCAACATCAGCAAGAGGACACATGTTACCAACGAGAATCTGTATGCCGGAATATTCAAGGTGAGCGACAAAATAGCAGCCAGGAGAATGAGACTCGCAGGACACTGCCGAAGACACCAAGAGCTCCCAGCCAGCAAACTGGTGCTGTGGGAACCAACACATGGGCACCGCTCACGAGGACGTCCCATACTAACATATGTGGATGTACTCAAGAAAGATGCAGGAGCGCAAAGCACCAACGAGCTGGCCGGATGTATGGAGAACCTGGGATGACTGGAGGCGACGATGGAAGGCTCGTCTGAGGACGACCTATAGAGAGAGGTGGAGAAGGTGGCGGCCCGAGGTGGCGGCCCAAGGTGGCGGCCCGAGGTGGCGGCCCCGGAGAGTCCTGCTCTCTTTGACATGGCGTCCCTGGGTGCGGCTCAGCGAATCTCCCATTTCTAGAATCTCTAATTCTCCCAGATCAAGTGGATTTGTATATTATGCACCTGCGGTTCATTGTTGGGGAGGAAAATAAAACAGACTTTTCAGAGATGCACCGATTCTGCCCGACAGGGGAGGAAACACAGAGGGAGGGAGTGATTCTGCCCGACAGGGGAGGAAACAGAGAGGGAGGGAGTGATTCTGCCCGACAGGGGAGGAGGAAACAGAGAGGGAGGGAGTGATTCTGCCCGACAGGGGAGGAAACAGAGAGGGAGGGAGTGATTCTGCCCGACAGGGGAGGAAACACAGAGGGAGGGAGTGATTCTGCCCGACAGGGGAGGAAACAGGGAGGGAGGGAGTGATTCTGCCCGACAGGGGAGGAGGAAACACAGAGGGAGGGAGTGCCGCTATATGTTGCCTTTTCTTCCCGTTTAATTTGCTGAATACCTCTAAACGTCATTAGCATAAGCCTGCATGTCGACGGTGCCTGTGGAGAGAGATCCATGGGTTCACCTGCCAAGGTAAATCACCCCTGGATTCACCTGCCACGGTAAATCACCCCTGGATTCACCTGCCACGGTAAATCACCCCTGGATTCTGACTAACATTTCAGGAGACAGAATGAGGCCTGCCCCAATAGGCCTATCTCACAGCCCCCTTCCGGTAGATAGTGGTGTCATTTAACATTAGCATTTACATGTTTTTTTCTCTGGAGAATCTAAGTACATTTCCTAATGTAAAAATGTGACAGACCAATATTATTATGAAGCAAACAAGATGGTAAATCAGCTTGAACAGATAGAACAAACCTTACCTTGAGAAAACAAAAGTTGTAGACTTCTTAAATTACCTCTGTTAACATGGATTACCTCTGTCTATGGAGTGACGTCACGCTATCACCACTAACGCGGAAAGGGGGCGTATTAAGGGGGCGGGGAAATTCTGTGAGATAGGCTTATTCAGCCAGCTGAGTAAAAAAAAACAAGAAAAAAAACACCAAAAATACATGTCAACACCAACAGCCCTGACAATATTCACCACTATGACTGACTGTAGACAGACATCCCTAAAATAAATGAATATTAAATAAAATAAAAAAACAGGCCAAACTTCCAGTGCGCACACACACACAGTCACACACACACACAGTCTCACACACACACACACACACACACACACACACACACACACACACACACACACACACACACACACACACACACACACACACACACACACACACACACACACACACACACACACACACACACACACACAACTCTGGTGATCAGGAGACTAATTAAGCTCAAAGAGATTGGCGGTGTGAAGACACGTCCTCCTTCCTCCCTTTGAGCCCAGATCTCCCAGAAGCACCTCGGCAACAAAATAATGACCTTCACGAGGAAACACAGAGAGGCAATCCTGCCGCTATGACCGGCTCTCAGGCATAGCTATTTAACCCAGGGGTTTTCAACCAGTGGTCCTTGAGGAGGTTCCAGGTGGTCCCCAGCTACGTAAATGATGGAGAGTTGGTAACCAAATGGACCCTTATAGATCTTTAACCCATTTTGACCTGAGATCAGATTCTAAAAATGTCTTCTACATCCTGACAGTTTTCTGAAAAAGCTATGTTTCTAATCGTTCTTCGATTTTTCAAAAATAGCAGAGCTACAAGCTCATAGCGCGCCACTCGGTGGCGCGCTATGAGCTTTTAGATCTGCTATTTTTCAATAGCTAAAGTATAACATAATGCTTAGTTAAAACACCAAAACGGATTCCCGTCCAGAATGGGTTTTCAACCAGTGGTCCTTGAGGAGGTTCCAGGTGCCCTGTATGTAACTTATCAATGATAACATACAGGGCTGCCCTGTATGTAACTTATCATTGATAACATACAGGGCAGCCCTGTATCAATGATCATGCATCTCTGCACTCAAACATCGTGGCATCAAGATAACCTTGTTTGTCGACAGGCTTACAAATTGGAATTAGAACATGTTTAGCGCTGGCCGGGATGCTTGTGATTGTGAACCCCAGATCACAGTCGGACATAAGGCGCGGGGACCACCATTTGGTAACATGTCATTGGTCCGACCTCCCGGTTAGATCGACCATTACTAACCCTATCTCTAACTCTAACCTAAACATAACCGCAAGCACGGGAGCAACGCATCCCTCACCAACCTTAATCCGGTCGAACTAACGGGAGGTCGAACCTTAGGGCAGCCCCCCCCACCATTTGAAGAGACCAAGACTTAGAATATATTGTTGTTGTTGGATAATATTTTGTCCACAATTCCGTGCTGTATTGGTTCTTGTAAATGAACCCATTTTGACCTGAGATCAGATTCTAAAAATGTCTTCTACATCCTGACAGTTTTCTGAAAAAGCTATGTTTCTATGTCAGTCGTTCTTCGATTTTTCAAAAATAGCAGACCTACAAGCTCGTAGCGCGCCACTCGGTGGCGCGCTATGAGCTTGTAGATCTGCTATTTTTCAATAGCTAAAGCATAACATAATGCTAACACCAAAAGGGGTTCCCGCCCAAAATGGGCTAATAATGATTTAACTCTTGAGAGCGTGAAATGAACAGATCCATTTGCTTTTCATGTTACACTCAATAGTAAAAGGGTGCATGTACTTGGTTACCAAATACCAACTCCATCTGGGCGGGGACAACCTGGAATCCCTTCAAGGACCAACTCCATCTGGGGACAACCTGGAATCCCTTCAAGGACCAACTCCATCTGGGGACAACCTGGAATCCCTTCAAGGACCACTGGTGGTCCCTGGACCACTGGTTGAGAACCACTGCTCTACGGCAGTGGTTCCCAAAGCGGGGTCCGGGGACCCCCAGGGGTCCTTGAGGGAGTTCTAGGGGGTCCCCAGCTAAATGATAGTTTGGAACCAAATGGACCCTTATTGGTTCATTTGGTTCCATTTGTACACTCTCAGAGTTAAATTAACAGTGATTTTACAATATAAATTGGGGGTCTCAGAGATAGAAATGCCAAATGGGGGTCTGTAGACAGTTTGCATGTCAACGGGTTGAGAATCACTGCTAGAGCCGTACAAATCTTCTCTTATGGGGGTCCCTGGCATATCCCGTGTCAATTTGGGGGTCCTTGACATGAACAAGTTTGTGAACCACTGCTCTATGGAAAAAAACAAGCCCAAAGTTGCTTGTATAGTAAATAGAAATGCACACGTGCACAGCCTTTACTTACAATACCCGTTCACAGTCTCACAGAGTTCAACTACGCTGTCAGCCAAATAATACAAGCTCTTCCCCAGTTCCCACAGAACATCTTCAAAGCCCCAAAAGTCGAAAGTTACAAACGGAGGATGCAACGATTATATAAGTGCAGCACAGCAAATGGGAACGCCGATGAATTTCAGCTTTGAAATTTGACATGCCTTTTTTTTTTGCCCAATAGCGTGTTCCAATTCATTCTCCCACTGTCAGACGAGGTAGAGGAGAGATTGAAATTGCACTGCAGAAATCTTTCTAATGTGTGAATGGATGCTCGTACAGTACGTAGGATACAGAGATGCACGGAGGGGATGAGAGTTGAAGGATGATTGTTTCCGGGGAATGATGATCTGAATAACAGTAATTATACCACAGGTCGTTTCGAGGAAGCAATCTGATTGGTTGAAACATCCTTCTAGCCGTGGGTTAAACCAGCACCATTCACCACCTAATCAAAACAAAGAATTCAGCTGCTCTGTTCTCCCAGAGCGCTAGCAAACTCGGTGGCTAGGCTAGCTAGTTTCTTGGGACATGTGTGGTCGTAGTGACTATCTGTCAATAGATTAAAAAAAATCAGCAATTTTCTTAGTTTTAAGGGTAACTGTTGTATAATTGCAATTTTACACTCGAGGGTGTGGTTTAACGTGATTATTGCCACTTCAGTGATGCTTGCGGAACTCGACTTCGTCTCGTTCCTGACCGCATCACTGTCGTGGCAATAATCACGTTAACCCACACCCTCTCGTGTAATATTGCTTAATTAAACCACAGGTCGTTTCGAGGAAGCAATCTTGATTGGTTGAAACAGCCTTCTAGCCGTGGATCAAACGAGCACCACACCACATCTAATCAAAACAAATAATTCAGCTGCTCTGTTTTCCCAGAGTGCTCTGTTTTCTTCAGTGATACTTGCGGAACTCGACTTTGTCTCGTTCCTGACCGCATCACTGTCGTGGCAATAATCACGTTAAACCACACCCTCGAGTGTAATATTGCTTAATTAACCCATTCAGGGCGGGAACCCCCTTTTGGCGTTTTAAAGCATTATGTTACACTTTAGCTATTGAAAAATAGCAGATCTACAAGCTCACAATATCTGGATCCAATATGTAGTGGAGTAGAAGTAAAAGTATTGGATATTGGAAATACTCAAGTAAAGTGCAAATACCTAAAATCCGTACTTAACTTAGCTACTTTCCACCACAGATTTTTCATTCTCATCATCCGAACAGAGCTGCTTTTAAAAGGTCGGTTCAGCCTACGCAGCACAGCCCTGTGTGCCGTTACCCTGGCAGTGTTCACTCTACTCCCACACCAACCCACCGACCACACCGATGCCCTGGCCCTGGCAGCGTTCACTCTACTCCCACACCGACCCACCGACCACACCGATGCACTGGCCCTGGCAGCGTTCACTCTACTCCCACACCGACCCACCGACCACACCGATGCACTGGCCCTGGCAGCATCCACTCTACTCCCACACCGATGCACTGGCCCTGGCAGCATTCACTCTACTCCCACACCGACCCACCGACCACACCGATGCACTGGCCCTGGCAGCATCCACTCTACTCCCACACCGACCCACCGACCACACCGATGCACTGGCCCTGGCAGCATCCACTCTACTCCCACACCGACCCACCGACCACACCGATGCACTGGCCCTGGCAGCATCCACTCTACTCCCACACCGACCCACCGACCACACCGATGCACTGGCCCTGGCAGCATCCACTCTACTCCCACACCGACCCACCGACCACACCGATGCACTGGCCCTGGCAGCATCCACTCTACTCCCACACCGACCCACCGACCACACCGATGCACTGGCCCTGGCAGCATCCACTCTACTCCCACACCGACCCACCGACCACACCGATGCACTGGCCCTGGCAGCATCCACTCTACTCCCACACCGACCCACCGACCACACCGATGCACTGGCCCTGGCAGCATCCACTCTACTCCCACACCGACCCACCGACCACACCGATGCACTGGCCCTGGCAGCATCCACTCTACTCCCACACCGACCCACCGACCACACCGATGCACTGGCCCTGGCAGCATTCACTCTACTCCCACACCGACCCACCGACCACACCGATGCACTGGCCCTGGCAGCATCCACTCTACTCCCACACCGACCCACCGACCACACCGATGCACTGGCCCTGGCAGCATCCACTCTACTCCCACACCGACCCACCGACCACACCGATGCACTGGCCCTGGCAGCATCCACTCTACTCCCACACTGACCCACCGACCACACCGATGCACTGGCCCTGGCAGCGTTCACTCTACTCCCACACCGACCCACCGACCACACCGATGCACTGGCCCTGGCAGCATCCACTCTACTCCCACACCGACCCACCGACCACACCGATGCACTGGCCCTGGCAGCATTCACTCTACTTCCACACCGACCCACCGACCACACCGATGCACTGGCCCTGGCAGCATTCACTCTACTCCCACACCGACCCACCGACCACACCGATGCACTGGCCCTGGCAGCATCCACTCTACTCCCACACCGACCCACTGACCACCATGCACTGGCCCTGGCAGCGTTCACTCTACTCCCACACCGACCCACCGACCACCATGCACTGGCCCTGGCAGCATTCACTCTACTCCCACACCGACCCACCAACCACCATGCACTGGCCCTGGCAGCATTCACTCTACTCCCACACCGACCCACCGACCACCATGCACTGGCCCTGGCAGCATCCACTCTACTCCCACACCGACCCACCGACCCACCGACCACCATGCACTGGCCCTGGCAGCATTCACTCTACTTCCCCACCGACCCACCGACCACCATGCACTGGCCCTGGCAGCGTTCACTCTACTCCCCCACCGACCCACCGACCACCATGCACTGGCCCTGGCAGCATCCACTCTACTCCCACACCGACCCACCGACCACCATGCACTGGCCCTGGCAGCATTCACTCTACTCCCACACCGACCCACCGACCACCATGCACTGGCCCTTGCAGCATCCACTCTACTCCCACACCGACCACCATGCACTGGCCCTGGCAGCATCCACTCTACTCACACACCGACCACCATGCACTGGCCCTGGCAGCATCCACTCTACTCACACACTGACCCACCGACCCACCGTCCACCATGCACTGGCCCTGGCAACATCACTCTACTCCCACACCGACCCACCGACCACCATGCACTGGCCCTGGCAGCATTCACTCTACTCCCACACCGACCCACCGACCACCATGCACTGGCCCTGGCAGCATCCACTCTACTCCCACACCGACCCACCGACCACCATGCACTGGCCCTGGCAGCATTCACTCTACTCCCACACCGACCCACCGACCACCATGCACTGGCCCTGGCAGCGTTCACTCTACTCCCACACCGACCCACCGACCACCATGCACTGGCCCTGGCAGCATTCACTCTACTCCCACACCGACCCAGCGACCACACCGATGCACTGGCCCTGGCAGCATCCACTCTACTCCCACACCGACCACCATGCACTGGCCCTGGCAGCATTCACTCTACTCCCACACCGACCCACCGACCACACCGATGCACTGGCCCTGGCAGCATTCACTCTACTCCCACACCGACCCACCGACCACACCGATGCACTGGCCCTGGCAACATTCACTCTACTGCCACACCGACCCACCGACCACACCGATGCACTGGCCCTGGCAACATTCACTCTACTCCCACACCGACCCACCGACCACCATGCACTGACCCTGGCAGCATTCCCAAAGGCTAATTATGCTTTGTCAGAAAAGTGTCTCAAACAAAAACCACTCAACAAAAAAAGGACATTTTTTTCAAACAAAATTCAACTTCCTAAATGAGGCTTTGGGGCCCAAACTGAGCCCTGATATAATAGGGCTCAATATAATTGCTACCTTGTTATAAGACAACTTGTACACCAAAAAAAAAGAAGAAGAAGAACTTTACTTTTTGAATGACAGGACAAATTGTGTCCGGCTTAAAACCAGGAAAGCATCTCTCTGTCATTTGAGATTTTTGAGTGGTGCAACCACTCCAAGGAACAGCAATGTCCGTGTTCAACTATGTGTGTGACTATGTTTGTGTGTGACGTTAATGAGCACCAGTACCAATGAGTACCAAAAGTGGCGCTGTTGTGCCAGAAACAGAGAGAGAGAGATAGTGCTGCACTGTTGCCTGCTAATGAGAGAGAGAGAGAGAGAGAGAGAGAGAGAGAGAGATAGTGGGGGGGGGGGGGGATTTGCACCACTCAGTTCACACGGGTGTGATTTTTTTTAACGTTGGCTGTTCAGCAGGTGTACAAGCTCACAGAGCGTCACTTTGTGACGCGCTGCGAGCTTGTACATCTGCTATTTTAACGTCTTTGAAAGATCATGAAAGTGTGAGATCTGTGGAGTTAGAAGGCCTTTTGTAGAATCGGCCTCATAGGTCTTAATCCATTCTGGACGGGAGCCCCCTTTGGTGTTTTAACTAAGCATTTTGTTATACTTTAGCTATTGAAAAATAGCAGATCTACAAGCTCATAGCGCGCCACCGAGTGGCGCGCGATGAACTTGTAGGTCTGCTATTTTTGAAAAATGTGGCGCAAATCTTTGAATATATATTCTTTCAGAGCGAACGTTTTCAAGTCAAATCTTTGCTTCTGGGGGGGGTCCCTGGAACAACATATTTTCAAATGTTGGCGGCCAATTACATATAATTTCTGGGGTCCTTGACATGAAATATTGAGAACCACTGATATAGAAACATATGTATTTCAGAAAACTGTCAGGATTTAGAAGATTTTTTTTTCAATTCCGACGTCAGGCCTAAATGGGTCAAGGTGTTAAAGCTAACGTGGCTGCACCAGTGTGAGATATAACAGCCAGATGGAGTGTTTCATTTAGCTCCAACTATGCTAATCGCCTCATCACGTTTTAATTGCTGTTTCAATAAGCCTCCGCGAGGTCACCTAACACTTGGCTAAAACGTATTCTTCACCCGCGAGGTGTTAATTCTTTTTAATTGCACTTCATGGTTGGTTTTCGTTGTCTTGTGGCTATGCGGTAAAGCTTCACACGCCGGACTGTTATATCATCGCTAGCTGTGTTCGCTCGTCGCCGCTGTCGTTGTCACCTTGGGAAACACTAGCGCTGTGCAGTGTAGTTGTATTTACAGTAGCTCACATGGAGACAGTTGCTGCACGCCAAGACGAGCACTAGACTAAACACTAGCGCTGTGCAGTGTAGTTGTATTTACAGTAGCTCACATGGAGACAGTGTAGTTGTATTTACAGTAGCTCACATGGAGACAGTTGCTGCACGCCAAGACGAAACACTAGCGCTGTGCAGTGTAGTTGTATTTACAGTAGCTCACATGGAGACAGTGTAGTTGTATTTACAGTAGCTCACATGGAGACAGTTGCTGCACGCCAAGACGAGACACTAGAGCTGTGCAGTGTAGTTGTATTTACAGTAGCTCACATGGAGACAGTTGTATTTACAGTAGCTCACATGGAGACAGTTGTATTTACAGTAGCTCACATGGAGACAGTTGTATTTACAGTAGCTCACATGGAGACAGTTGTATTTACAGTAGCTCACATGGAGACAGTTGTATTTACAGTAGCTCACATGGAGACAGTAGTATTTACAGTAGCTCACATGGAGACAGTTGTATTTACAGTAGCTCACATGGAGACAGTTGTATTTACAGTAGCTCACATGGAGACAGTTGTATTTACAGTAGCTCACATGGACAGTTGTATTTACAGTAGCTCACATGGAGACAGTTGTATTTACAGTAGCTCACATGGAGACAGTTGTATTTACAGTAGCTCACATGGAGACAGTTGTATTTACAGTAGCTCACATGGAGACAGTTGTATTTACAGTAGCTCACATGGAGACAGTTGCTGCACGCCAAGACGAGCGGCCTAAAATAGTTGGCCTTGTTAAGCCATTTAGACATGACATTAGATTCTACAAAATGGCTTCTAAATCCTTACAGTTTTCTGGAAAACCTATGTTTCTATATCAGTGGTTCTCAAACTATTTCATCTCAAGGACCCCAAAAATCATATGTATTTAGCCGCCGACCCCCATCTGAAAATATGTTGTTCCAGGGACCACCCAAGCAAAGATCTGAGTTAAAAACGTTGGGGTGCATACTTAGTAGACTAGTCATTGGTTAGACATGGGTTAAGGTTAGGTTTAGGTGTGCTGTCCCGTGGGAGGTTAGGTTTAGGGTGAGGGTTTGAGATATGTTGTAGTTGTAGGACTAATGACTGGTCTAACCAATGACTAGTCTAAACCAAAAACTGTCTAAACTAAGTACTGCACCCAAAAACGTTAGCTCTGAAAGAATATTGATTCAAAGATTTGCACTACATTTTCACGATTTTTCAAAAATAGCAGACCTACAAGCTCATAGCGCGCCACTCGGTGGTGCGCTATGAGCTTGTAGGTCTGCTATTTTGCAATAGCTAAAGTATAACATAATGAAACACCAAAAGGGGTTCCCGTTTTGAATGGGTTAACTGTTACCTGCATGGCGCCGGGTTGTCAGCGGTCGGTGGGCTGGGAGAGCTGCACACTTTGCTACCATTATAAACAGACTTTCTGAGGTGTTGGTTTAGCGGACTATAAGAGTGCACTGGAGGCGTCGGTTTCCCTGAATCACTTTGTGTGCAGTGGAAATTAACTAAGTACATTTACATTATATACTATACCTAAGTAAAATGTTGAGGTATTTGTACTTTACTTGAGTATTTACAATTCCAAATACTTTCACTTCTACGTCACCTCTCAATCCAAATATTGTACTTTTATGTAATTGCTAGTTACTTTGTAGATTTGGATTATTATTACAGCTAGAAGGTCCTGGGTTCGACTCCCGCTGGGGACGCTGTGTGCGTGTTCTCTCCTCCGCGTCATCAGTGCCCATACCCTAGGTGGGCCTGGTGGGGTTGGCCAAAGGGTCTTTCTGTGTGGAGTTTGCATGTTCTTCCCGTGTCCCCTAGGGTATAGGTGCTCTCACAAAAAAACATGAACTATTCCTGGTCTCAAAACTGCCTCCCCCCTTATAAAAATGTCAAGGTCGCGAATACAAGCGGCCGAAATGAGTTTTCTTCGACGGGTGGCTGGCATCTCCCTTAGAGATTGGGTGAGAAGTTCAGTCACACGAGAGAGACTCTGAGTAGAGCCGCTGCTCCTTCGCCTGGAAAGGAGCCAGCTTAGGTGGTTCGGGCATCTGGTTAGGATGCCTCTCGGGCATCTCCCTAGGGAGGTCCTCGACACACGTCCCACTGGGAGGAGACCCCCGGGGCAGACCAAGGCGCAGTTGGAGGAAACACATCGACTCACTGGCCTTAGAACGTCTCGGAATCCCCAAGGAGGAAGACACTAATGTTGCTCTGGAGAGGGAAGTCTGGAGCACTCTGGTGGAGCTGTTGCCCCCGCGACCCGACTACGGATAATCGGTTGAAGACGGATGGATGGATGGATGGTTTGCATGTTCTTCCCGTGTCCCCTAGGGTATAGGTGCCCTCACCAAAAAACATGAACTATTCCTGGTCTCCAAACTGCCTCCGCCCCCCTTATAAAAACAGATATCGTTGCAGCCCCTTCTCACAAGGACAAAAACGTGATGGGATTGAATTGAAGCTATCTAGGCATCACTGTGCAATCTCCTCACAACCCCCAGCATATTGTAATTTCCATGTGCACATTGTTCTGCCCACTGAAGAGGACCCCCGTGTTCTGTATTGTACACAGACACGTGCATGGCTTCACATACACAATGCCCACATACTGCGTGCGCTCCATTAAGAATGTAGCATTATTTAAAATAAGAAAAAATAAATGCAATTATGCATGCAGGCCTTTCTGGTCTAGAAATACCATTTATAGAACCGGGCCGGGCAGAGCAGGGCGGGAAGGGTAGGAGCGAGCGGCGCGGGCCAGTCTCTCAAATTATGTATTCAATTCGTAGAAAAAGCAGACAAGAGTCCCGGGCCGGCGCTCCCACTTTCTGATTCATTTAAAGGTCTTGGAGCTCTCCCGTTGGCCCGGGGGAGAGTAAGTTACGTCTACGCTGATGAATAATAGATGCAAACAAGGATGAACCTGCCTCGTGCCAAGTATTTAGACGTGGATCCATGTCCTGTGGCTGTAATTAGAAAAGGAACCAGTGGGCATTCGGTTCTCAATATGGGGTCTGACTGGGGGACACTTTATTTATTGTTTAATGTAACTGCTTATTGATCAGGGGACAATGCTCATTAATCAACACGTCAGTTTTCACATCCATGGCTTTCCACAGCTACCCCACAGCACAGCCCCACCCCTTATTCCTAAACTACTTGGCCTTTTTTATATATTTTGAAAAACATTTTTGAACAGTAACATTTTAGCCGATCTACAAGCTCACAACGTGTCGATGTAGATCGGCTAGTTGAACTATTTAAAAATATACTATAAGTAGTTTAGGGTTAATAAGGGGTTTGCATGGACGAAAATAGAGCGTCGCAGCGCGACGGGTTGTGAGCTTGTAGATCGGCTGTTTTCAGCATGCAACAAAGTTTAAAATCAGGCATTACGACGCCATCAAGGCCTGCCAAAATACAATTTAGTCGACTAAATCAACTGTAGATGTAGTCGACTGAAATCTTATCACATTTAGTCGACACAACTAAGGGTACAGCATTTCAGATGACTAAAACGTGATTGAACTCAATGGAATTTTATTCAAAGACTTTGACTAAAACTAAATCAAAATCTACACTGCTTGTACAGTCACCCATTAATCAGAAGCAGTGACTGTGGCTTATATACTGTACGTACCTCGGCGAGGCCTGGATACGGATGAATACGAGACATGCAAGGTATGTGTTGCTGAATGTCGGCGAAACGGCAGAAAGGATAAAAAGGACGACGGCAGAGTTCAATCACAATAGCATGACTCCAACAGCATGCAGGAACATGTGGAATGGCATCAGAACCATCGCGGACAACAAAGGCAGTCCCCGGCCGGCACTGTGGGGGCAGGTGTCTGTCTGTCTAGCCCATTCTGGACCGGAACCCCTTTTGGTGTTTTTTAAGTGTTATGTTATACTTTAGCTATTGAAAAATAGCAGATCTACAAGCTCGTAGCGCGGCACCGAGTGCCGCGCTACGAGCTTTGTAGGTCTGCTATTTTTGAAAAATCGTGAAAATGTGGAGCAAATCTTTGAATATATATTCTTTCAGAGGGAACGTTTTTAACTCAAATCTTTGCTTCTGGAACAACATATTTTCAGACGGGGGTCGGCGGCCAATTACATATATATTTTTTGGGAGTCCTTGACATGAAATTGTTTGAGAACCACTGACATAGAAACATGGGTTTTTCAGAAAACTGTCATGATTTAGAAGACATTTTGTAGAATGGAGCTCAGGTCTAAAAGGGCTAGGCATGCTTTGAAGATGAGAGAAGACCCCGGCCATGGCTTTATACAAGAAAAGACCGGGACCCCTGCCCACTGGAAATATAATATAAAAGACCGGGACCCCTGCCCACTGGAAATATCTACAGTGGAGATAGATGAAAAAGGGAATAATCCACAAAGGGTACCAGGCACAAACAGAACCCCGATGCGTATGTAGGCCTACTACAGTAAACTCAAGGTGTGCTCACAGTCGCACACAGAGGAGTCATTTCAGGAAAAAAGTAGGGGGTGGCAAAAAAATACGTTAACAGGGAAAATGCATTGAGATTCAAGGGACTCGACCTCGTCCCTCCCGAATACAAAAAAAGGTGGCTTTTTCGACCATACAGATTTGTAAATTGTAAATTAGCTGCCCCGCCACCGTGAAGGTTGTGGGTTCGAATCCACTGTGTTGCTCCCAGCTTTGTCGAGGGTTCTATACCAGTCTTGGCTTCATTGCACTGGCTTCCGGTTGTTTTGAGAATTGATTTTAAAATGATTTTACTTGTTTATAAAGCTCTCAATGGTCTCGCACCTTCCTACCTACATGACTGCCTGCCTGAATATGTCCCAAACCGCCCCCTAAGGTCTTCCACTGCTGGCCTGCTCGCTTTGCCTAAAAAAATGGCAACAAAAAAATACGGGGAAGCAACTTTTTGCTTCTAGGGGCCGACAGCGTGGAACAAACTCCCAATGTACCTTCGACAGGCAGCCTCTGTAGACATTTTTAAAGCACAGCTCAAGACCCACTTCTACACTCTTGCTTTTAATTGATTTGTTTTTTTGTTTGTTTTTTGTTATTCATGTCCTCACTGTATTGCATTACTGCTTTTGTTTTTAATGTTTATGCCTTGCTTTTCTTTTATTTATTTTTCTCTCTTCATTGCTCTGTAAAGCACTTTGAGCTGCATTTCATGTCATGAAAGGTGCTATACAAATACAGTTTTATTATTATTTATTATTATACACAGACACAATTGTCCTGTGTTCGTGTTCGGGGGGGGAGCGAAGCGGGGAGTGTTGGGCGGGAGGATTAGGACGAAGGCTATGTGTCCTCTCGGTGGAGGCTCCTCATTGCAACACCCGAGCACAGCCAAACATAAAATGACTTGTATTTTAGTTCTACGGGATCTCTTCTCCACTAGTCCCTCCCTATCATTTCAGCACAGTTTTTATTTGTTGACGAAATTGTCACTATATTTAGTCTTAGTTTTAAGTCATCGTAGCTTCGTTTTTTTGTTAGTTTTCGTCAGTGAAAAAAGGTAGTTGACGAACAATTTTTCGTCATAGTTTTAGGCGACAAAATCAACACGGTTCGGTACGGTTACTATCTACCAGTGTTGATTTTGTCGACTAAAACTAAGACGGAAAATGTTCGTCGACTACCTTTTTCCACTGACGAAAACTACATGGAAACTAAATTAAAACTAAGCTATGATGACTAAAACTAAGACTAAATATACTGACAATTTCGTCAACAAATAAATACTAGACTAAAATGTTAGGAAGGGACTAGTGGACAAGAGATCCAGTATAAGTGATTTTACAATTAGTTGCATGCTGAAAATAGCTGAACTACAAGCTCACTTATTTTAAGCAAGTGAAAATCATTACGACGACATCAAGGCCCAACAAAATACAATGTGTTCGACTAAATCAACTGTAGATTTAGTCGACAAAAACTAGACTAACACTAAAACCTTCCAGGTGACTAAAATGTGACTAAAACTAAATTAAAACTATTCAAGAGACTATGACTAAAACTAAAATCAAAATGTGATGCCAAAAACAACACTGCATATAGTATCTATAGCCTACTGTATGTCGGGGAAATAGTTGTTTCATGGCCTCTTGACGTCGATGGTGTCAGGTGACCTCGTCACCCCTGAGTGGATTGTACTGTCGCACATTCCAACGACTTCACTTCACTACAACGGGAATGTTTGCTCGACGGTATTATGACAAAAATAAATACCCTGTTCAAGGCCCGGTGCCAAACCTTAGAGTATATATGAATAGAGACGGCACCCGGAGGAAACCCTGAGGCGAAATGGACATAGTGGCCAAATTTGGTATTGCAGCGTGGGCCCAAACACATGAACACGCTGGTCCGTTGACTATCATTGCGCACGTTCACGATGACACGCAAACGCTGTTTCATACATGAACGTGTGCAATGATAGTCAACGGCACAGCGCGTTCATGTGTTTGGGCCCAATCCATCCCAGAATGCACTCTGTTCTTACCCGGAAGGAGGAGTGGAATCGCCTCATGCGCTTTTGAGCAACTTAATGCAAGTGGATGGGAGGAGAAATCTATATATACTCCAAGTGCCAAACAGACAAAGTTTTCCTTGAGCTTGAGAAGGTGAAAATAAGGACACAAGTTACTTGTCAGCTCTCACAAACTTGAACACACATTGCTTGTGGCATTCTCAGAGGTGATAAGGTTATATTTCAGATATAATATGGCTGAAACAGCACCAATCTTTTCAGTGTTTTGAAACTAACTTAAAAGTCATGCGAGGACCACCATGAGTGATGAGTTATAGATTAACTCATCTCATGCTCTCAAGAGCTGTTGTCAAACATTTTTTTTACTCTAGCCCTTGACCAGTGGTGTAAGAAGTACTCACATCTTCAAGGAGCATTTTGCAGGGCTTTGCTGAAAATGAGCACTTGTGCTCAGCTACTGCCCTCATGGGTAAATAGTCTCGCGTTACCAGACTGTTGCCTCCGCGATTTCCAAACGCTTCAGCATACAGTCTGGAGCAACGGAAGAGCTATCATGCATAAGCGATAAAGCGGAAGTGGAGCCTCCTCGCCACTTCCGTTTCGTCTTTACAGTCGTGCACATTTATCCTAATATAAATAGAAAACATCTAAGCATATATAGCTTGTTGCTTAGCAAAAAAAAAAAGCTCTAAAGATATTTTAATATATATGTTTTTGTGAAAGGAAATGGCAGCTTCCTTACTCAGCTCATGGGGGCTATATATATACTCTATATAGCATTCAGATGTACTACTGGGTAAATAAAGAACTAAGAACAACAAAAAAAAAGACAGAGGAAAAAAATCTTTCACTTAACCCGACCACTGGCTTAATTAATACATTTGCTGTAATTCATGCCAGGATTTCCCCCGTTCAATCCTTATTCTGAAGAGCCATATGTTACTACCACTGTGTGTGTTGTCGCAGCCACATCCGGTCTACCGCTCGGCGATGAGAAAGCCTGATCGTGACCATTACACGTCAGCTATCGGCCGTGGAATAAACCTTGTTTTGACCAGAAATGCCAGTGGGACAAGGAATTGGAAATAAGGTGATCAAAAGAAACAGAGTGGGCGTGGGTGCACGCGCAAGTCACGATGGCGTGCCCCATTTCTGTTGACAACATCACCTAGCAACCCAATGCTAATGTAAGTAGCATTATGACTTGAAACACTATAAAAGACCAATTGCCGTACATCTCTACGGAAATGGCGCTAAGCGTGGTATTTATAAATTGCCGTAGATCTATGGCAATGGCGTTAAATGGGTTAAGTAAAAGTATCAATACTGCAATGTAGACATACTCTGTTACAAGTAAAAGTCCAAAATTAAACATTTACTTGAGTAAAAGTACAAAAGTATTGGCATCAAAATGTACTTCATAAAGTACATTTTAAACTGGTTGGGGGACCCTTGGGGGGGGGGGGGGGGGTCCAAGGGGTAGCAAAAAGTAGTAAACATTCGCTTTGTGCCTTGCCGTGAGCTTATACATCTGCTATTTTTGAGAATCTTTTGAAAAATAGAGACATTTTGGAAAATTCTTATTTAAAACAAAAGACAAATCTTCTCTTCTGGGGTCCCTGGCACAGAACATTTCCGGGTGGGATTCCGTGGCCAAACATACAGTAGGATATTAATTTGGGGGTCCTCAAAAAAGTTTGAGAACTATACCGAACTCTAGGGGTCCATTGGGGTCATTAGGTGCTCTCAGATTGAATAAAGTTTAGTATGCTGCAGAGCACGTTGGCTTATACTGTAGTATTAATTTATTTTTACATAAACCTCACTTTCTTCATACAGAATACTGAGGGCGGGCAGAGTGAGATGAACACTCTTTACATGGAGCGAGAGAGAGAGAGAGAGAGAGAGAGAGAGAGAGAGAGAGAGAGAGAGAGAGAGAGAGAGAGAGAGAGCTTGTTAAACAACAAAAACAAAAAGCAGTAGTCTAGCATTCTGTTTTATCAGAACACTGTTTCTCTTCACTTGGATTGTGTCGTGAATAAAACATGAAGCGTGCCGTAGTAGCGGAACTCACTGTACACGCATCGCATATGGTCCTCGTTTCAAAGGGAAGGAGGGTGGAGGGATGCAGTTAATTAGTGTCCTTAGGGGCCCTTAGGTTGTTGCTGTTTTGCCCTGCCTCATGAGGGCGTACAGTGCAGTACAGTACAGTACAGTACAGTACAGTACAGTACAGTACAGTACAGTACAGTACAGTACAGTACAGTACAGTACAGTACAGTACAAAGTACAGCAGGGGTTCTCAACGTTTTTTGCCCGGGGACCCCCGGAAATGCTTTGGCAATGTATCGGGACCCCCGCCCCGCCCCCTCCCGCCCCCCCAATAGAAATTGACTGATACAATAACCTTAATAATAGAGACAATACACCATAAATAAATACTGAAACCAGATATAATCATTAGGGAAGGTGTATGCATGTACTATGTGTAAACTCTTCATTTCCATTTTCCAGCCATTCAGTGTAGAGTAAATAATTTGGGGACCCCTCGAAATAATTTGCCGACCCCCCGAGGGGTCGCAACCCACGGGTTGAGAACCCCCTGCAGTACAGTACAGACAACATATTATCCTGCTCAGTACTGTGCACAAATGTATATACTGTATATGCGTATATGCCGTGGAGGACATTAAAAATCAATCTGTCATTAATGTGCCATCATCGCAGGCAGTCACATACAGATTACACCACAGGTCGTTTAGAGGAAGCAATCTGATTGGTTGAAACAGCCTTCTAGCCGTGGATCAAACGAGCACCACTCCACACCTAATCAAAACAAATAATTCAGCTGCTTTGTTTTCCCAGAGCGCAGCAAAGTCGGTGGCTAGGCTAGCTAGTTTCGTGGGACATTTGTGGTCGTAGTGACTACATCAGTAATTTTCTTAGTTTTAAGGGTAACTGTTGTATAATTGCAATATTACACTCAAGGGTGTGGTTTAACGTGATTATTGCCACTTCAGTGATGCTTGTGGAACTCGACTACGTCTCGTTCCATACCACATCACTGTCATGGCTATAATCACGTTAAACCACACCCTCTCGTGTAATATTGCTTAAGTGAACACCATCGCTCCAGTGACAAATGCAATACGCATCCATTAGCGATAAAACCAGTAGCTTCCACCATGCTGAATGCTATGGTATTGTTCTGTGATGCAGGCAGGGCTACACATGAAGCACATCTAGACAACAGAAACACCACATAATAGCCCTATAATTATGTTCTTGTACAACGAATAGTGTATGATAATAGACACCCTGGACAAAGTATTTTTTGGAGGGTCACCTATTGAATGGAATCTGACAAAGAAAGACAGACAAGCTGTAGGCCCGTTACCTGTGTCGGGGTCACACCGGTGCTCAAAGGGGTCTAATAATAGTAATAATAATAAAGATGTACCTGTGTCGGGGTCACACTGGTGCTCACAGGGGTCCAGCAGGCGTCGGCCACACAGCTCGTTGAGCCAGGGTCCGCTGGCGTTCTGCTGGTAGTACAGCAACACCTGGGCCGGATTCAGCCAGTCTGACGCATCCAGCTGGTTGCCCTGGAGGAGGATGAACCTGGAGCCTGCAGGGAGGGAAGGAATATAGGGTTAATGACCCTGGAGGATGAACCTGGAGCCTGCAGGGAGGGAAGGTATAGGGTTAATGACCCTGGAGGATGAACCTGACCCTGGAGGAGGATGAACCTGGAGCCTGCAGGGAGGGAGTTAGGGGTTTATGACCCTGGAGGATGAACCTGACCCTGGAGACGGATGAACCTGGAGCCTGCAGGGAGGGAGTTAGGGGTTAATGACCCTGGAGGATGAACCTGACCCTGGAGACGGATGAACCTGGAGCCTGCAGGGAGGGAGTTAGGGGTTAATGACCCTGGAGGATGAACCTGACCCTGGAGACGGATGAACCTGGAGCCTGCAGGGAGGGAGTTAGGGGTTAATGACCCTGGAGGATGAACCTGACCCTGGAGGATGAACCTGACCCTGGAGACGGATGAACCTGGAGCCTGCAGGGAGGGAGTTAGGGGTTAATGACCCTGGAGGAGGATGAACCTGGAGCCTGCAGGGAGGGAAGGACCAAGGTTATTGACCCTGGAGGACGACTCAATGCCATGCAGGTCAGAGAGTCTAAATCTCATTTAATGGTGGTATACATTAGCCTGGTGAAACCACTCCCCCTGCTGGACAACATTTGCTTTCTGCCAGCAGGGAGAGTCTGGGAACTCTCAGGCAGAGATGATGTACTCATGAGTACATCATGTCATCATGATGTACTCATGATGACAATTCTGTCCGGAGCGATATGCGGCTGTATGAGGCCGCTAGAGGCGGGATCAATGCGAGACTTATGACATATTGAAGCGCTGCCACAGCGCAAATGTAAGACTAGACTTTGTCCCACTGCTTCTGGTTCACCGTTTCTGCTTTAGAGATCCCAGATGCAGGCAGGAGGGAAGTGGTGAACTCAATACTGCAACAATCTGGCGAAGTAAGGTTAGGTATATGTGGCTCAAATGTCGAATAAATGGACAATTATTATTTGTGCATAATATTGTCATTCATCGTTTCCATGTTGAAAAATCATGCAGAATGTTATCAAATATTTCCAAACAATTGTGGAAATAGCACATATACAAGCTCAAAACGTTATTGAATCATGTGATCTTTAACTCCATTAAACATATACTGCTGCATTTGGCATATTTCTGGTATTGATATCATATAAATATTATGAATGGACTGTTTCTTTTTGCTTACACCATCTGTGGATGAAAAGGCATTAAATTAAACCCCAAAGCTTCCTATAAGAGCAATGCAAAACGACCTTCTGAAAACAGTCGCACGCACGCACACACACACGAACGCACGCACGCACGCACGCACGCACGCACGCGAAAACTACTTTAACTGCAGAGTTTCACAGTTAGCAATATTATTAGTGCCGACCTCAACAAACACCCGGGACAACACGCAACACCCAAACAGCAGGAGCGCTTAATTAAAACACAGTCTGTGGGAACGGGCAGCGGTGCATAGGTCAGCGTTTTCCACAAACAGACACGCTTCCGAGGGCGGTAGTTTTTAATCAATGCTACAATACCAATTACCACACAGTCTGGATGGAACGCAAAGCCATGAATCATTCACATTTCTGCAGCATTTGCTACGCCAGACGTGTCTCTGTATGAGTCGACTGACACTGTTGATTCTGACAGCAAAGTTCGATGTAGTTTTAGTCAGACTTTTGAATTAAAATTCAAAAGTCTAGTGTGAGTCATATTTTAGTCACCTGAAACTTTTTAGTTTTAGTCTTACCCAGGGGGCAAAGGGGGTTGACCTGCATTTGTCATAACATACAAAGTTGTCCACCAGAAATAATATCTATGACCCCATAGGATCACAACCTATATGGACAACTCGGTCAATTTTGTTGCGAAAGTCCAATATGGCCGCCCCCAATATTAGCCCCTATTAGTTATAATGGGGGGTGAATAGGGCAACATTTTAAACTGAGAGATATTTCCACGAAACTTCTCAGGTTGATCAATGATATGAATACGAACATTTTTTGTATTTCAAGTTTCCATGAAATCCAATATGGCCGCCACAATATGGCCGCCACAATATTAGCACCAAGAAAATAGGTTTTGGCTCTAACTTCTGAACCAGATGAGCTAGAAATGCAAACTTGGTGTCTATTTCATGGTTTCTGACCATGAGAGACTCAATGGAATACCTATTTTTATTATTGGGTGTGTCTGGACCCTTATTGTGCATATTTACAAGATGGTGGCTACCCGAAATAGTGCTTTACCATGATTTCTACCATGATTGTTGACTGTTTTGGCAAACACAAGCAATATTAATCCATTGGCTAAGATTCATGGCACAGAAGGAACATATTTTCTTGAGCTTGCATATTGTCAAAATGGCTGCAAACATGAAAAAGAAAAGAGACATTACATTTCCTGTCAGATCCTATTACCCAGGGGGGCAAACCACCCCTTTTTGGATACCTGCATATGCCATAACATCAAAGGTTGTCCACCAGAAATATCTATGACCCAATAGAATCACAACCTATATGGACACACCGGTCAATTTCTTTGCTGGAAATCCAATATGGCCACCACAATATTAGCCCCCATTTGCCTATAATGCAGGTGAATAGGGCAACATTTTTAACTGAGGGATATTTCCACGAAACTTCACAGGTTGATCAATGATATGAATACCATAATGGTTTGTATTGGAAGTTTGCATGATATCCAATATGGCCACCACAATACTAGCACCCAGAAAATAGGTTTGGCTCTAAATTCTGAACCAGATGACCTATACATACAAACTCATGGTTTCTAACCACGAGAGATATAAATATTTTAGCCATAATTTCCCTCTATTAAGTATTATTGTTATGGGGTGTTTCTTTGCAGAAAGACATCCCTCTGGCTGTATTTTGGTTTTGTTCTACTGTTTCTGTTGGCATTTCCTCTGTTTATGTTGACAATCATCCCTGGCAGGGACGTGCATCACCAAGCCGGACATCCCTTCACTGAGTATGTATGGTCTCTCAGTGATGGTCCCCTGTCCATCTAGAGCCAGCCTGGAAATCTGTTCATGTGCCAGGGACGGGAGACAAGATGCAGCAGGAGCTTCACTCCATTCCTGACTGGGGATGCATCACCATTATCTTGGACTCTGGCTGGCATCCTGTCATGAAAGGACGCGATGAGAGAGATCAATGTCCCTGGACAGCCAAACTTGCCAGGGATCTGCCACAGGCCCTCACGATTGACTGTGTGAAAGGCCTTGGTGAGGTCGACAAACACCATATGGAGACCTTTCTGCTCTCTGCACTTTTCTTGCAGCTGGCAAATGGAAAAGATCATGTTACAGGTACCTCTGCCTCCGTGGAAACCACATTGGGATCCAAGGACAACATTCTCAGCATGGCTGATTAGCCGGTTGAGGATGATTCTTGCTAAGATCTTTCCTGTGATGTGCAGGACTCAGGAGGGCTATACCATGATGGTTATCGCAGTATGCCCTGTCCCCTTTCCTCTTGTAAACATGTACCTCCTGGTGCCTTTCCAGAAGTGGTTTGTTGGAGTGCTTTCACTGTCTCTGCACTGGTGGGGGGGGGGGGGGGGGGGGGGGGCTTTGATTGGCAGATGGGGAATCTTGGCAATATCCTCTTCGGAAATTGAGGACTCTCTGTTTAAGACCTCACTGAAGTGCTCTTCCCAGTGTGCTAGGATGTCACTCTTGTCAATGAGCAGGACACTTGTCAGAGGAGCGGACTGGAGTTGAGCCAGTGGTTTTGGGCCCATAAAGAGCACACAGAATGATGCATGCATCTGAGACATTCCCAGTCAGGAATGGAGTGAAGCTCCTGCTGCATCTTGTCTCCAGTCCCTGGCACATGAACAGATTTTCTGGCAGCCTTTGATACAGCTACATGATATTGTCTTGTTCATTGACATAGGCCAGGCTGGCTCTGTAGATGGACAGGGGACTGCATTCCAGTCACTGAGAGACCATCCAGACTCAGTGAAGGAAGGGATGTCCGGCTTGGCGATGCACGTCCCTGCCAGGGATGATTGTCAACATAAACAGAGGAAATGCCAACAAACAGTAGAACAAAACCAAAATACAGCCAGAGTGATGTCTTTCTGCAAAGAAACACCCCAGAACAATAATATCTTTCGTGGTTAGAAACCATGAGTTTGTATTTCTAGCTCATCTGGTTCAGAATTTAGAGCCAAACCTATTTTCTGGGTGCTAGTATTGTGGTGGCCATATTGGATATCATGGAAACTTCCAATACAAAAACATATGGTATTCATATCATTGATCAACCTGTGAAGTTTTGTGGAAATATCCCTCAGTTAAAAATGTTGCCCTATTCACCCGCATTATAGGCTAATGGGGCTAATATTGTGGTGGCCATATTGGATTTCCAGCAAAGAAATTGACCGGTGTGTCCACAGGTTGTGATTCTATTGGGTCATAGAACCTTTGATGTTATGGCAAATGCAGGTATCCAAAAAAGGAGTGGTTTGCCCTCCTGGGTAATAGGATCTGACAGGAAATGTAATGTATTTTCTTGTTCATGTTTGCAGCCATTTTGACAATATGCAAGCTCAAGAAAATATGTTCCTTCTGTGCCATGAATCTTAGCTAATGGATTAATATTGCTTGTGTTTGCCAAAACAGTCAATAATCATGGTAGAAATCATGGTAAAGCACTATTTCGGGTAGCCACCATCTTGTAAATATGCACAATAAGGGTCCAGACACACCCAATAATGAAAATAGGTATTCCATTGAGTCTCTCATGGTCAGAAACCATGAAATAGACACCAAGTTTGCATTTCTAGCTTATCTGGTTCAGAAGTTAGAGCCAAAACCTATTTTTTGGTGCTAATAATGTGGCGGCCATATTGTGGCGGCCATATTAGATTTCATGGAAACTTGCAATACAAAAAATGTTCGTATTCATATCATTGATCAACCTGAAAAGTTTCGTGGAAATATCTCTCAGTTTAAAATTGTGCCCTATTCACCCCCCATTATAACTAATAGGGGCTAATATTTGGGGCGGCCATATTGGACTTTCGCAACAAAATTGACCGAGTTGTCCATATAGGTTGTGATCCTATGGGGTCATAGATATTATTTCTGGTGGACAACTTTGTATGTTATGACAAATGCAGGTTTCCTAAAAAAAGGGTGCTTTGCCCCCTGGGTATCTAGTTCGTAATCGGATTCATATCAGTAGAGTTTATAGTCGACTCTAACTCTACAGTTGATTTGGTCGACTTGACTCGACTACAATGTATTTTGGCGGGCCATGATTTTTGGTGGGGACTCCCGGAAAGGTTTGGCCATGTCTCGCGACATGTATTGTGGGTGGGGGGCCCCCCTCCCCACCCACAATACAAATATAGAGAAAATATAGATCATAAATGAATACTTAAACCAGATCTAATCATTAAGGAAAGTTGATGCATGTACTATGTGTACTATGTAAACTCTTAATTTCCATTTCCCAGCCATTCAGTTGCAAAAAAAAAGGGGGTTTTCTTTTAAAAATTATTTGGGGACCCCCCAAAATAATTTGGCGACCCCCCGAGGGGTCGCGACCCACAGGTTGAGAACTCCTGATCTAAGGGCACAAGGCTGACAGGTCTGCAGCGAGATGCTGACAATTAACAACATGGCGAAAATGTTCTCTCCTGTTCTTTCAGTTATTTCAGACATAGTGCTTGGAAATAGTCTGGAGAGCTTGTTAGTTAGAATGATGACGTTAGAGGATCCATCAACTGTTAAATATCAACAACCGGTGTTTATTATTTAGGGACTTATCTTTTTCTTCTCTAATTGGACATGGATTTGCAAACTACAAATGCCAGCGTACGTAATGAATGAAGAAAAATGTCTGCTATTGTAACGAGAGACGGTCTTAAAATATAATGTGTTTTCATTGCACAACTTTTTTTTAATGATCATATAGAATGCTCAGACTAATTGGCAAAGAATGATTACGATTGCTCATTTGTCTAAATGCTAAATGTGTGTAAATGCGTGGTGCAGAAAGCTGCATCCACTAAGCCAGGCCATGCTTTATTCATTTTGCATAATCATTCACTCAACCACAGAGCATACCGATTCCTTCTCATAAGAGAGACCAGAGACACATACAGATGGTGTGTAGATCCACTTTACATACAAACATTGCCTTTTACAACTTCACACATTTCCAACCTAAACCCTGTTGTTCAGAAGCGAGGAGATCAACCGTGCATATCTATGCATGCGACACCCATCCGTAGCATGGAACGTTGTGCTGTGCAGGTCCATGTCTCTGGCCCAGAAACATGGACCAGACATGTGGTCCTCTACGGAGACCTATCACCACGGGTCACAGACAAAGTCAGAGAGAGAAGGATGAGGCTGGCAGGGCACTGCGTCAGGCACCCAGAACTAGAGGCTGGCAGGGCACTGCGTCAGGCACCCGGAACTAGAGGCTGGCAGGGCACTGTGTCAGGCAGGCACCCAGAACTAGAGGCTGGCAGGGCACTGTGTCAGGCACCCAGAACTAGAGGCTGGCAGGGCACTGCGTCAGGCACCCGGAACTAGAGGCTGGCAGGGCACTGTGTCAGGCAGGCACCCAGAACTAGAGGCTGGCAGGGCACTGTGTCAGGCACCCAGAACTAGAGGCTGGCAGGGCACTGCGTCAGGCAGGCACCCAGAACTAGAGGCTGGCAGGGCACTGTGTCAGGCAGGCACCCAGAACTAGAGGCTGGCAGGGCACTGCGTCAGGCACCCAGAACTAGAGGCTGGCAGGGCACTGTGTCAGGCAGGCACCCAGAACTAGAGGCTGGCAGGGCACTGCGTCAGGCAGGCACCCAGAACTAGAGGCTGGCAGGGCACTGCGTCAGGCACCCGGAACTAGAGGCTGGCAGGGCACTGTGTCAGGCACCCGGAACTAGAGGCTGGCAGGGCACTGCGTCAGGCACCCAGAACTAGAGGCTGGCAGGGCACTGTGTCAGGCAGGCACCCAGAACTAGAGGCTGGCAGGGCACTGTGTCAGGCAGGCACCCAGAACTAGAGGCTGGCAGGGCACTGCGTCAGGCAGGCACCCAGAACTAGTGGCAAGTGAACTGACACTGTGGGAGCTAAACCTACAGTATATTCACTGCTATGCCGATGACACACAACTGTTTCTATCCTTCCCCCCCTCTGCCACCCAGGTAGAAGAACGCATCACTGCATGCCTGGCTGACATCTCACAGTGGATGTCTTCCAACCACCTCAAGCTGAACCCAGACAAGACTGAGCTTCTGTTCTTCCCAGCTAAGTCCTGCCCTATGCGGGAGCTAACTATCTCCGTAGACAACGCCCTGGTAAAGTCTGTCCCGACAGCCAGGAACCTTGGTGTTGTCCTGGACAGTCAGCTCTCGTTCAAAACACACATCACAGCTGTCACTAGATCCTGTAGGTTTACACTCTACAACATACGACGAATTAGACCGTTCCTCACCCAGGAGTCAGCCCAGCTCCTAATCCAGACAACAGTCTTGTCAAAACTTGACTATTGTAACTCCCTCCTTACTGGCCTACCGGCATGTGCACTTAAGCCCCTCCAACTGATCCAAAATGCCGCAGCCCGCTTGGTCTTCAACCAGCCAAAATTCTCACACGTCACCCCCCTTCTCCGCTCCCTCCATTGGCTCCCGGTCGCTGCCCGCACAGAATACAAAACTCTGATGCTGGCATTCAAAGCAACCAAAGGCATGGCCCCCCCATATCTCACAAGTATGATCGTACCCTACAAACCCTCCCGCGCACTCAGATCAGCCAACGCAGGGAAGCTGGAGGTACCTTCACTAAAAACGCCGGGACAACGCTCCACACGTCCCAAACTCTTCTCCCTTCTGGCTCCAAAACTATGGAATGCACTTCCCATCACAGTCAGAACTGCAGCCTCACTCCCAATCTTCCGCCGTAGTCTGAAGACCCACCTCTTCAGACTCCACCATGGCCCGTAGCACTTGCCCTAGCCTAGCCCCTTAGATAGCACATTATGTAGACTTAGATAGTATTTTAAACAGACTTATAGCTTGTTACGTAGACAGCTCTAGAATTGCACTTTATGTAGTCATAGCACTTTATAGTACACATGTATAATATATTATATAGTATAGTATGTATAGTTTACATAGATGCTCCACTGTTACGTTCTTAGTCTACGCATGATTCATGATAACTACTTTTTATATATGTGATGTATGCCATGCTTTTGTTATTGCTTAATGTAAGTCGCTCTGGATTAAGAGCGTCTGCTAAATGCCTAAATTGTAAATTGTAAATTGTATATTGGGCCAAGCCAGGAAGTGCACCACCTACGTAGATGCACTGCGGCGCGACAGCTTAGCTAACAACGCTGTAGAGCTCAAGACCCCGATGTTAGATAGGAGAATGTGGAGGGCAGCGATTCAGGAGTCCTGAGTTGGTGTTGGTTAGACTGCACCCTCCGATCGCATCGTTCTTCTTCTTCTTCTTCTTCTTCTTCTTCTTCCTCTTCCTCTTCTTCTTCTTCCTCCTCCAGACTACAGCACATTCTTAATCTCCTGACAAAGGTTGAATATCAGTGAAGTTTCCCTTCACGGTCTGAGGACACAACCCCGTCATTTATCTGCATAGTATTATCCCGACAAGATGAGAGCTGGGAATCAGTCGTGTTAGCCAAGATGAGAAAAGAAGTGCTCTCAGCAGCACATATCTGCTCTTCAAATAAATGAAGCCTGGGGCCGGCCAAACTATAATTACTTTAACAGGGTCAGTACAGGTGAAGTACAGTCTGGAGGAGGAGGTGGCTTCAAACTCCGGAATGGAGGACGAAAGTTATTTACATTCCGGCGTCCTCAAGACAATTTAGTCGTCTCCTTGGCTGTCCGTCTCTGCCTCCGATCCCACGTAAGAGTATCCCTGACGTGAAAAGGTGTGACTGAGACCCCCCCCCACGGCATGTTAGACAGGTGCACAGCTGTTTGGTATAAATAACCTCCTCTTCTTCTGTCGGAGAAGAATCCCGATTTGCATCAGATTCGCAGTGACATCAAACCGACGCGTGCACGGCGATGATGGGGGTACGGTACGGGGAGGGGAGAAGACATTTAGACGGGCACATTCTAAATCGATCCATGCAGGTTTTGTAATTCAACAGGCGAATTCGCCATCTTTCATCTCCCCTTTCAAAAAGTTCCGGCCGCCGTCACCGCCCTGCAGACGATGTGTCTCTCTCTCTGGAATGTTAATATCTCCCCCGCGGCATGCAGGCCAAACCGCCACCATGCCGCGGTGCTCCGAATCAAATCAGACCTCCAAATGACGGATGAGCGCAGTCTGGTCACAGTCTGTAATATATGTGGACTGCCGGCTCACTCCTGTGTGACTGCTGAAAAATGCCAATGAGCGACCGGGAGGGAGACAGCTCTTTGGCCCCTACAGCTATTTTCTCCTTTTTCTCTCTCTCTCTCCCCCTCTCTCTCTCCCCCTCTCTCTCCCCCTCTCTCTCTCGCCTGCAGGCACTACATTGAAATTCATTATCGAGGCGGTTCAACACTTCAGAAAAGTGCTACGGGGAAGAGTGATTGAGGGCTGGCCGGTGGGTGGTCAGTCACTGCGCCCTGGCCTCAATGTGCTCTGATGCACAGAGGGCACATCTGTTCTGTTGTGGTGCTCTCACACGGGAGATGGAGGGGAGGAGGGCGTTCGACCCGACATTTTACCTCTGTCTTTGAGGGAAGATGATTGTGGGGCGGGCCGGGGCAGGCCGAAGATGAAAATTAAGGTACGAAAGATGAAACGGTATAACTTAAACCGCTGAACCACACTTTCAGAGAGGTGGTGGTGGTGGTGGGAAAGAAATACCAGCACGCTGCAGACTCAGTCTGCGATAAACACAACATGAGATCACAACACTGGTATCGATATTCGGTATCGGTATCGGCTAACACAGAAATTGTGGTATCGGGATCGGATCGGAAACGAAAAAGTGTTGAAAACTTGTGAAATGGGACATTCACATTCTGCAACGTTGAGTACATTCTACTCATGGTACTTTAATTATTTCTCTACCAGGTAGGCCTACGTATATATGCGTACCCCCCAGCTATGGGACGTTATTTTCTAGGTACATATACGTACCCCCCTCGTATACTCTGTATAGTGGTTGAGCCTCAGAGCTGCTATGCAACGCCTCCGTCACCACCAGCTATGGGACACTCCATCTCTGTGTATATAGTGGTTGAGCCCCAGAGCTGCTATGCAACGCCTCCGTCACCACCAGCTATGGGACACTCCATTTACCTCGGTTCAAAGCAGGACAGTCAAACCTCCATAAGTCGGAAACTAAGAGAGCTGTCCTTGGTGGATCTTCAGCCATAGAAAGTTCGGATGCTAATGATATAGCAAATGGTTGCAGTGAGTGTATGCATGGCATAGACATATATACGTAGACGCCCTTTCCGGCTCTGAGGCGCGTGTCACCAATTGAAGGCGGAAGCATTAGCGGAAGCAAGGCGGAAGCTTGTCAAGCTTCCGCGTGCGTAACATAAGTCCCGGAAAAGACGCGCTGTGATTGGCCAGTAGTCACTTGAGTGACAGCGAGAGACATGGAGGAGTCGCATGAGTGACATCACTTGGGCAGCGACGCAGTCGCCTTCAGCAAATGCCTTCAGCACTTCTAAATAAGAAAACTGCGGAGAACTGTTGCTTTGTGTTCACTCTTTAATGTTTTCTGTTAGTAATCTAATCCCTATGGCTCTGATGTTGTATTGTTAATAACTTTGTTGTTTGTGTTTGTTTGTTTGTCTTGTTTTGTATTGTAATGTATATTGTCACTCATGACTGTAAAGATTTGTTAAAAAAAAAAAAAAGCCTTCAGCACTGCACTTCCGCCTTCATTGGGATACACGTCGCTCCAATGAACTGCAGCGGCCAGTGAGGCATCTATTTCTTATAATATCTATGGTGCATGGGGCTACAGCGGGGTGGAACACCTTTACTTGTAACAGAGTATACGTCTACATCGCAGTATTGATACTGCAATGTAAACAATTTGAGTACAACTAAGTAAACAATTTGAGCACAGTTTACACCACTGGTAGTTTTGTTTTACCTGAGATCAGATTCTAAAAATGTCTTCTACATCCTGACAGTTTTCAGTCGTTCTTCGATTTTTCAAAAATAGCAGATCTACAAGCTCGTAGCGCGCCACTCGGTGGCGCGCTATGAGCTTGTAGATCTGCTATTTTTCAATAGCTAAAGCATAACATAATGCTAACACCAAAAGGGGTTCCCGCCCAAAATGGGTAAACAGAGGGGTGGATATGAGTTCTCTCTCTCGTATACGTACCGTCAGGTTAAACAGAGGGGTGGATATGAGTCATCTCTCTATATACGTACTGTCAGGTTAAACAGAGGGGTGGATATAAGTTCTCTCTCGTATACGTACCGTCAGGTTAAACAGAGGGGTGGATATGAGTCATCTCTCTCCTATACGTACCGTCAGGTTAAACAGAGGGGTGGATATGAGTTCTCTCTCTCTATACGTACCGTCAGGGTAAACAGAGGGGTGGATATGAGTTCTCTCTCCTGTACGTACCGTCAGGTTAAACAGAGGGGTGGATATGAGTTCTCTCTCTCTATACGTACCGTCAGGGTAAACAGAGGGGTGGATATGAGTTCTCTCTCTCGTATACGTACCGTCAGGTTAAACAGAGGGGTGGATATGAGTTCTCTCTCTCTATACGTACCGTCAGGGTAAACAGAGGGGTGGATATGAGTTCTCTCTCTCGTATACGTACCGTCAGGTTAAACAGAGGGGTGGATATGAGTTCTCTCTCTCTATACGTACCGTCAGGTTAAACAGAGGGGTGGATATGAGTTCTCTCTCTCTATACGTACCGTCAGGTTAAACAGAGGGGTGGATATGAGTTCTCTCTCTCGTATACGTACCGTCAGGTTAAACAGAGGGGTGGATATGAGTTCTCTCTCCTGTACGTACCGTCAGGTTAAACAGAGGGGTGGATATGAGTTCTCTCTCTCCTGTACGTACCGTCAGGTTAAACAGAGGGGTGGATATGAGTTCTCTCTCTCGTATACGTACCGTCAGGTTAAACAGAGGGGTGGATATGAGTTCT
>NC_136806.1:4227871-4266577 GCF_951216825.1 Electrona antarctica
CACTGAACACTTCTAATGAAGCTTGCGACAACTGAGACGGTGTTTCCCCACTAGCCACTAGACGGCGCCACACTGTGAAAGTCACACATGTGGAACGCCCTACCAACAGTCATTAAGACATGCGAATCCCTTGTCTCCTTCAAAACCGCTCTCAAAGGGCACCTACGGACGGCTGCAATTCGAAACTGGCCCCCCGTAAAATCTGAATCCCCCCCAACCCTTTTCCCCCTCACTGTATATGTTCCTTTTCCCTTTTTACCTCCTTTATGATGAATTCCTGTTCTGTTCTTTGACTATATATAGAAGTGTCTATTTGTACGTCTCTAAATGTTTTGATAAATTGAACAAGGTGGACCCTCTTGTAAACAAGTGTAATGCTTAATTGGGTCGTCCACTCACAGTTAACAGTCTTTGTATTGAGTTTGTGCTTGAAATGTACTGTAATTCTGCAAACTGTTAATAAATATTTCAATCAATCAATTTCAAACACAGGCTCAAATCCCTTTCCACAGTATCAGATTTAAAACCGTGGAAGCCTTCAGGGTCCGTCCGTTCGTTCCCAGCCCCATGCAGTGCTTGCTTGTCACCTGCATGCCGGCTGGCCCGGTTTAGAACGAGGGGTTTTAAAATCCCTACCTGCCAATCACGTTGACCGTGTCCAAAGCCCGGCCGTCACTCAAATGAATACGAGCCATTTTGACATTCGATTCGACGTGTGAGTTATAGCCTCTAGTCGGCTGGCATAACATAATACAGGCCGAGCGTTTGAGATATTAGAGCAACGCCACATCGACAAACTGTCGGCCCTTGATTGAAAGTGAAGGACAGCAGACGGTGAGAGGCTCAGCCGTGCTCTGAGACAACAGACGGTGAGGCTCAGCCGTGCTCTGAGACAACAGACGGTGAGGCTCAGCCGTGCTCTGAGACAACAGACGGTGAGGCTCAGCCGTGCTCTGAGACAACAGACGGTGAGGCTCAGCCGTGCCCTGAGACAACTGACGGTGAGAGGCTCAGCCGTGCTCTGAGACAACAGACGGTGAGAGGCTCAGCCGTGCTCTGAGACAACAGACGGTGAGAGGCTCAGCCGTGCTCTGAGACAACAGACGGTGAGAGGCTCAGCCGTGCTCTGAGACAACAGACGGTGAGAGGCTCAGCCGTGCTCTGCCCGTCACAGCCGCATTGATTCCACCGACTAAAACCGTGACGAACAAGAACATTGTTCGTCAACGACCTTTTTCCACTGACGAAAACAAAGCAAAAAAATAAATGAAAATTAAAGCTATTATCACTAAACTAAACTACATACATTGACAATTTCGTCAACAAATAAAAACTATACTAAAATGTCAGGGAGGGACTAGTGGAGAAGAGATCCAGTAGAACTAAATGTCAGGGAGGGACTAGTGGAGAAGAGATCCAGTAGAACTAAATGTCAGGGAGGGACTAGTGGAGAAGAGATCCAGTAGAACTAAATGTCAGGGAGAAGAGATCCAGTAGAACTAAATGTCATGGAGGGACTAGTGGAGAAGAGATCCAGTAGAACTAAATGTCAGGGAGGGACTAGTGGAGAAGAGATCCAGTAGAACTAAATGTCAGGGAGGGACTAGTGGAGAAGAGATCCAGTAGGACTAAATGTCAGGGAGGGACTAGTGGAGAAGAGATCCAGTAGAACTAAATGTCAGGGAGGGACTAGTGGAGAAGAGATCCAGTAGAACTAAATGTCAGGGAGGGCCTAGTGGAGAAGAGATCCAGTAGAACTAAATGTCAGGGAGGGACTAGTGGAGAAGAGATCCAGTAGAACTAAATGTCAGGGAGGGACTAGTGGAGAAGAGATCCAGTATAACTAAATATCAGGGAGGGACTAGTGGAGAAGAGATCCAGTAGAACTAAATGTCAGGGAGGGACTAGTGGAGAAGAGATCCAGTAGGACTAAATGTCAGGGAGGGACTAGTGGAGAAGAGATCCAGTAGGACTAAATGTCAGGGAGGGACTAGTGGAGAAGAGATCCAGTAGAACTAAATGTCAGGGAGGGACTAGTGGAGAAGAGATCCAGTAGAACTAAATGTCAGGGAGGGACTAGTGGAGAAGAGATCCAGTATAACTAAATATCAGGGAGGGACTAGTGGAGAAGAGATCCAGTAGAACTAAATGTCAGGGAGGGACTAGTGGAGAAGAGATCCAGTAGAACTAAATGTCAGGGAGGGACTAGTGGAGAAGAGATCCAGTAGAACTAAATGTCAGGGAGGGACTAGTGGAGAAGAGATCCAGTAGAACTAAATGTCAGGGAGGGACTAGTGGAGAAGAGATCCAGTAGAACTAAATGTCAGGGAGGGACTAGTGGAGAAGAGATCCAGTAGAACTAAATGTCAGGGAGGGACTAGTGGAGAAGAGATCCAGTAGAACTAATTGTCAGGGAGGGACTAGTGGAGAAGAGATCCAGTAGAACTAAATGTCAGGGAGGGACTAGTGGAGAAGAGATCCAGTAGAACTAATTGTCAGGGAGGGACTAGTGGAGAAGAGATCCAGTAGAACTAATTGTCAGGGAGGGACTAGTGGAGAAGAGATCCAGTAGAACTAAATGTCAGGGAGGGACTAGTGGAGAAGAGATCCAGTAGAACTAAATGTCAGGGAGGGACTAGTGGAGAAGAGATCCAGTAGAACTAAATGTCAGGGAGGGACTAGTGGAGAAGAGATCCAGTAGAACTAAATGTCAGGGAGGGACTAGTGGAGAAGAGATCCAGTAGAACTAATTGTCAGGGAGGGACTAGTGGAGAAGAGATCCAGTAGAACTAAATGTCAGGGAGGGACTAGTGGAGAAGAGATCCAGTAGAACTAATTGTCAGGGAGGGACTAGTGGAGAAGAGATCCAGTAGAACTAATTGTCAGGTAGGGACTAGTGGAGAAGAGATCCAGTAGAACTAAATGTCAGGGAGGGACTAGTGGAGAAGAGATCCAGTGGAACTAAATGTCAGGGAGGGACTAGTGGAGAAGAGATCCAGTAGAACTAAATGTCAGGGAGGGACTAGTGGAGAAGAGATCCAGTAGAACTAAATGTCAGGGAGGGACTAGTGGAGAAGAGATCCAGTAGAACTAATTGTCAGGGAGGGACTAGTGGAGAAGAGATCCAGTAGAACTAAATGTCAGGGAGGGACTAGTGGAGAAGAGATCCAGTAGAACTAATTGTCAGGGAGGGACTAGTGGAGAAGAGATCCAGTAGAACTAATTGTCAGGGAGGGACTAGTGGAGAAGAGATCCAGTAGAACTAAATGTCAGGGAGGGACTAGTGGAGAAGAGATCCAGTAGAACTAAATGTCAGGGAGGGACTAGTGGAGAAGAGATCCAGTAGAACTAAATGTCAGGGAGGGACTAGTGGAGAAGAGATCCAGTAGAACTAAATGTCAGGGAGGGACTAGTGGAGAAGAGATCCAGTAGAACTAATTGTCAGGGAGGGACTAGTGGAGAAGAGATCCAGTAGAACTAAATGTCAGGGAGGGACTAGTGGAGAAGAGATCCAGTAGAACTAATTGTCAGGGAGGGACTAGTGGAGAAGAGATCCAGTAGAACTAATTGTCAGGGAGGGACTAGTGGAGAAGAGATCCAGTAGAACTAAATGTCAGGGAGGGACTAGTGGAGAAGAGATACAGTGGAACTAAATGTCAGGGAGGGACTAGTGGAGAAGAGATCCAGTAGAACTAAATGTCAGGGAGGGACTAGTGGAGAAGAGATCCAGTAGAACTAAGGTGTCACTCTCCGAAAATAGCCGATCTACAAGCTCACAACGTGTCGCATCGCGCCACGCTGTGAGCTTGTTGATCGGCTATTTTCGGCACACAGCCGAGTATAAATCAGGCATTTCAATGCCACCACGGCTTGCCAAAAATACATAGTTTGTTGACTAAATTGACTAAAACCTTCTGATATTTAGTCGACTAAAACTAAAACTGAATCTATATTTACTGTCAAAGTCAACACTGTCTCACAAGACGAACCACGTAACCACAAACACAAACATACGCACACCCCATCATACATTTAAAAAGTACATGCGTGCACTGCAACAAACGCATAATATACACTGCATACACACAGAATGAATGCATGCATACCCACACATGCACATACTGTACAAACACACACACACACACACAATGAAAATAGCCAGTGTCACAGTTTTCTAATTAGCCTCATGCGTATACTGGCTCGATCCCCCTGGATTAGTTTGTCTCTTCTATAAATGAGTCTGTCTGAACGCTGTGATTCGTGGGAGGAACACCATCCCTAAGGGTAAACTTTGAAACGCAAAGCTGACATAACTATAGTTGTTGATCACGTGCAGATGACAGGGTCATTTAAGGGCATGTTTTTGACTCTGCCGCCGTTGTTGTTGTCACGCTTAAAGTTAACCCATTCTGGGCGGGAACGCATTGTTGGTGTTTTAAGAATTTTGTTATACTTTAGCTATTGAATAATAGCAGATCTACAAGCTCATAGCGCGGCACCGAGTGCCGCGCTACGAGCTTGTAGGTCTGCTATTTTTGAAAAAACTAGAAAATGTGGCGCAAATCTTTGACTGCATATTCTTTCAGAGGGAACGTTTTTAACTTGAATCTTTGCTTCTGAGGGGTTCCTGGAATAACATATTTTCAGATGGGGTCGGCAGCCAATTACATATAATTTGTGGGGTCCTTGACGTGAAATATTGAGCACACCTGACATAGAAACATGAGGTATTTCAGAAAACTGTCATGATTTAGAAGATTATTTTTTAAAATGTCGACGTGAGGCCTAAATGGGTTAAATCGTTGAGCGTTCCTATATGCATGACAACTATACTCTCGCTACAAACCGCTGAGCTGAATCCCGCGTGACGTGAGCATGCTCGGGAACTTCAGCGTCTGTCAAGTCGGTCAAGCCCGTTTCATGCTCCTCCGTCGTACGACAAAACAAAAGGCTGATCTACAAGCTCACAACGCGACATGATCACATCCGCGATGCATTCCTAGATTCTATATAGACATTTCGCTCCACGACGCGTTCATTATGACATCGTATAAAGCTTATTTCGCTGACATAACAATCCCCCCAAGACTGTTGAGGACAGGCTGTCAACATTCTGCTGTTATTTATTTATTTTTCTTATTTTTGTAGTGTCTCCTGGAATCATCGTTTCTCTTTGATCACGTTAATGCAGCTGCAGGGGCTTCAAATAAGGCAGATGTGCAACCTTTTTTTTATTGTATTTTTATAACCCTCCTCTCTAACGAAAGGTCTTTAATTATTATATCTGGCTTCAGTATTTATCCCTTCAACACCCAGCGTTGCAATACTACAACATATTTTAATTTATTATTATTATTATTATTATTTGTATGTTCTTTTTTTCACCTAAACGTCATCATTGATGTTCATTGCAATGCCATTGGTCATGATATTTGCATATAAATACCCCCCACAGAGGCTGAATTAAATTAACACAAATTAACTGACTCTGATGAAGACCGCAAGGTCGAAACGTTAGTCGTGTTTGTATACTTAGCACCTAATAAAAGGCTCTAAATGTCTGTGCTGCTCCAGTCTCTTCTCCTTCTGCATGTTTTATTCATTACTGTGAAAGATATCCCACAAATGTAAAATATAAATGTATTATTATCATTTTAATAATTATTATAAATGTGCATAACAATTGCAAAAAATAATAATAATATATATTTTTTAAATGTCTAATTGAAAGCCTCACTTCACAGAGAGGATTGTGTGCATCTCATTGTCTGTAGCTAGGTGCTGGACGTCAAGGCATCAAAGCAAAGAGGAGGAAGACAAATCTGCACACTTGTTTCTAGAGAGCTCCACCAGACTTACTTTATTAAAGGCAAAAAACGCAACGTTTCGACCCCCTAGGACAGGGTCTTCATCAGGCAAATGTTATAATGACAGGACACAGAACAAATATATGTACAAACATCATTGATTAATGATCATGCATCACACCTGGGAGTGGGAAGGAGCACAGCAACCTAAACCAGTCCCAACAGGGCTGGAACATGGAAGTCCACTGCACCCCACAGAGGAGAATTACCAGTCCCAACAGGGCTAGAACATGGAAGTCCACTGCACCCCACAGAGGAGAATTACCAGTCCCAACAGGGCTAGAACATCCGTCCACTGCACCCCCACAGAGGAGAATTACCAGTCCCAACAGGGCTAGAACATGGAAGACCACTGCACCCCCACAGAGGAGAATTACCAGTCCCAACAGGGCTAGAACATGGAAGACCACTGCACCCCCACAGAGGAGAATTACCAGTCCCAACAGGACTAGAACATGGAAGTCCACTGCACCCCACAGAGGAGAATTACCAGTCCCAACAGGGCTAGAACATGGACGTCCACTGCACCCCACAGAGGAGAATTACCAGTCCCAACAGGGCTAGAACATGGAAGTCCACTGTACCCCACAGAGGAGAATTACCAGTCCCAACAGGGCTAGAACATGGAAGTCCACTGCACCCCACAGAGGAGAATTACCAGTCCCAACAGGGCTAGAACATGGACGTCCACTGCACCCCACAGAGGAGAATTACCAGTCCCAACAGGGCTAGAACATGGAAGTCCACTGTACCCCACAGAGGAGAATTACCAGTCCCAACAGGGCTAGAACATGGAAGTCCACTGCACCCCACAGAGGAGAATTACATGCCTGAGCAGAGATCAATGGAGCTCCAACTTGAGGGACTGCCTGGTTAGGTCAGATTTGGGTACTCGGAGTGTTTCCAATTTCCCAACTGTACCGGTAGGAAACAATAGATGTGGCAACTGTGTGCAAAGAACGTACACTAAAACAACTGTGTGCAAAGAACGTACACTAAAACAACTGTGTGCAAAACACGTACACTAAAACAACTGTGTGCAAAGAACGTACACTAAAACAACTGTGTGCAAAGAACGTACACTAAAACAACTGTGTGCAAAGAACGTACACTAAAACAACTGTGTGCAAAGAACGTACACTAAAACAACGGTGTGCAAAGAACGTACACTAAAACAACTGTGTGCAAAACACGTACACTAAAACAACTGTGTGCAAAGAACGTACACTAAAACAACTGTGTGCAAAGCACGTACACTAAAACAACTGTGTGCAAAGAACGTACACTAAAACAACTGTGTGCAAAGAACGTACACTAAAAAAACATAGGGTTTTCAGTCATCCTCACCAGTGTTGTTTTTGGCAGCAAATTATAATTTTAGTTTTAGTCATAGTCTCTTCAATAGTTTTAATTTAGTTTTAGTCACCTGGAATGTTTTAGTGTTAGTCTAGTTTTAGTCGACTGAATATCATAAGATTTTAAATCTACAGTCGATTTAGTCGAACAAAATGTATTTTGGCGGGCCTTGTTGCCGTCGTATAATCACTTGCTGAAAATAGTTGATTTACAAGCCCACAACGCGTCGCAGCGCGACACGTTGTGGGCTTGTAGATCGGCTATTTTCAGCATGCAACCAATTGTAAAATGACTTATACTGGATCTCTTGTCCACTATAGTCCCTTCCTAACATTTTAGTCTTGTTTTTATTTGTTGACGAAATTGTCAGCATATTTAGTCTTAGTTTTAGTCACCATTTAGTTTTAATCACCATTTAGTTTCCATTTAGTTGTCGTCAGTGAAAAAACGTAGTCGACGAACATTTTTTCGTCTCAGTTTTAGTCGACGAAAACAACACTGATCCTCACACCGGCCGGGATATATATCCATACGTGGTGCGATTACATGCATGTGGTATAATCTTATCCGGTGTCCTTGTGGGTTGGAATATGTGAGCCAGACATCCTGTGCTCGACGCACTAGGATTACCGAACATAGGAGTTGGATAATAACTGGTGATGAACGCAATCCTGTTGCAGCTCATCTTAAAAAGGCGAGACATAATCTCAATAAGACCATCTAGGGGGTCGAAACGTTGCATTTTTGCCTTTAATAAAGTAAGTCTCGTGGAGCTCTAGAAACAAGTGTCCGGATGATTTCTTCCTCCTCTTTCTATGAATTAAATGTAATATTGTCCAATCTGTATGGTAAAGTAGGTAAATACAATAAATTATAGGTGACAAAGAGAGTGTCAACCCGCATGTGCTCGATGGAGGTGCAATAAAAGTAAAAATAAATCGACTGGTGCTAGAAAGATCCGTGGGACTGGAATACTAGAAAAAAGGCGACGATCCGAGCACTCAAAAAGGTAAACATGAGGAGAGGGTGGATAAAAAACAAGGTACTTTAATACTTTCAGCGCCATTGCCGACAATTAAAGTCAATTGAAGCCTAATTTTGATACTGACGCTTAACGCCATTGGCGACGGCCTACGGCAATTGCGCTTTTATGGCGCGTTCGATTGCTCGAGCCATAATGCTACTCACGTTAGCCGGTTAGCTAGCTGTGTTGTTAGCACAGCACTGGATCGTCCATCTTAAATCGTCGTCGCCATAATAATCCATTCTATCCATTTCTTTCAATCGCCTGTATCTCCTATTCCTTGTCCCAGATGGCATTTTGGTCAAAACAGCGTTTCTTTGACGGCACAGATATGATGATCTGGAGCTCTGGTCTGGCTTCAGATGGTAAACAAGGCCTGTCCGCTCCGTGTAGTTTCCTAGGTTAAGACATACTGCTCATGGACCGGAAATGGCGGCTTTTCAAAATAAGAGCTCAAATTAAAAAAATGCTGGCGTGAATTAGATCCTAATTTTTCAATAAATGATAGCGGCCTAAGTGAAGAAAAGTAAAAAAAAAACAGCTGTTTTTAACTTTTCTAAATAAAGTACCTTGATTTTATCCACCCTCTCCTCATTTTTACCTTTTTGAGTGCTCGGATCACCGCCTATTTTTCTAGAACTTATAGGTGGTTTGAATTTTGTCTCCTATTGAGACATTTAGATCAGGTCAAAGGTCATGTTGTCTCACCTAGACACATGCAGGATCTGCCACACATTTTGACCTGATGATCGAGATTCAATTTATCCCCTGAGCAAGCAGGCAGGCTCGATGGTATAAATGTCAGGACAGCAATGTCAGGATTCCTGGTTCAAATTCGGGGTGGAAGCGGAAAGTTGTTTTAATTAAAAAAATCACACCCGTGTGAAGTGAGTGGTGCAACTCCGTGTGGGGGTTCTCGGGGGAGGGGGGGGGGGGGTTACAGACCCCCAGGCCGGGCCGGTTCTGACGTGCCGCCCCGTGTTCGAAACGGTTGAGAAATGACAGTTACTGTGTGCCGGTCCCTCTACTGTACCCTCTACTGTACTGTACTGTCACTGTACTGTACTGGCACACCCGACATCATCATATATACAGTTAATATGTGCGTGTGTGTTTGTGTGTGTGTGTTAGGTTGCGCACAGGTGGTGAAAAACAACCATGCTGTTTTCATGCTCATACCTACCCAGCCAGCCAGCCAGCCAGCCAGGCAGGCACCCACCCACACACATAAGTCCGTAAGGGAGTGGTTGCACCACTCTAAAAAGGGTGGGTCCCAGAGAGACACCAAAATGCACTTTTTGGGTCTCGAGCTAAAGCTGTTTGGGAGCCCCTGGCCCTATGCCATGAATGCAATACAGTATTTTAGTTTTGCTAGATTTCCTTATTTTTCGTATGAGTCATTGTCAAACCACACACCCACATGATGTTCCAGACACAATATGGTGCTTTATAACCCATGTTGGGCGGGAACCCCTGTTGGTGTTGTAAGCATTATGTTATGCTTTAGCTGTTGAAAATTTTTGAAAAATCGTGAAAATGTGGCGTAAATCTTTGAATATAGATTCTTGCAGAGGGACCGTTTTTAACTCAAATCTTTGCTCAGGTCAAAATGGGTTAATTTTCTTGGCATCATGTGAGTCATATCATGCGTCATGGCAATGAGAACATGGATGTGTTATTAGGTGTATTGCGGAGGTTCTCGTCCTTACCCCCGGAGCCCCACGCGCTGTTGGCGTTACCGTTTCTCATACCTCGACTCCGGCGCCTGCTGCGGTTCGGGTCGGTGTAAAAGGCCAGCTGAGGCTCGCTGTCGGCCTCCGTTCCCGAGTCCCCGTCCGGGTTCAAGAACGTGGAACCCGCTGCATGTTGGGATTCACACACACAACAGAAAAAGAAAACAAAAACGAGCACTCTCAGTCTGTATGTAATAATAATAACGGATTGCATTTTCATAGTGCTTTTCCAAAGCACTCAAATCGCTTTACAACGGTCCATTCATTCATACATTGGGTGAAGCAGCGAACAGTCGACGCCAGCGTCCTCACTTCCCACATTCAACACACCAACGGTGGCAAGCTAACACCGCCCGCCAGCGTCCTGCCCATGGACACTTTGACATGTGGACAGGAGGAGGAGCCGGGATTTGAACCGCCGACCCACGGATCATTGGGCGACCTGCTGTACGTACCTCCTGAACCACAACCGCCCTAATTAATGCAGCTTGCCGGATACCAGCAGCTTCTCCTGGTGGTGCCAAAAACCAGGGTGAAGCTCAGAGGAAACCGGGCTTTTGCAGTGGCAGCTCCTCTGCACATAAGACAAGCCCCCACAGGGCGTTTAAATCAGGCCTCAAGACCTATCTTCTTGAGCATTGGCATTTAAATTCCAAGCATAGTATGAGTTGCTTTTGATGTTGAAAGTGACACTGTATGTTGCTTGTTTTTAAATTAAGTTGTGGTTTAAGCACTTTGGTACAACTTTGTTGATATTTAACACATTTTGGGCGGGAACCCCTTTTGGTGTTTTAAACATTGTTATAATTTAGCTATTGGAAAATAGCAGATCTACAAGCTCATAGCGCGCCACCGAGTGGCGCGCTATGAGCTTGTAGATCTGCTATTTTTGAAAAATCGTGAAAATGTGGCGCAAATTTGGAATATATATTTTTTTCAGCGTTTTTAACTCAAATCTTTGCTTCTGGGGAAGTCCCTGTGCAGGAACAACATAATTTCAGATGGGGGTCGGCGGCCAAATACATTTATTTGGGTTCTTGACATGAAATATTGAGCACCACTGACATAGAAACATGGGTATTTCAGATGATTTAGAAGATTATTTTTTAAATTTCGATGTCAGGCCTAAATGGGTTAAACGTGCTATATAAATAAAGGTGTATGGTATGGTATACACGGCTCACGGAGATTAACAGAGAAAGTTGACTGTTCGTGCATATATTAATTAAAACAAAGTACCAGAAGGACTTAGGAGTGCTGCCTAGTGTCTATTGCTCTTACTGGGGATTCAGAAAGAAAATAGCTCACTTGAAAACAACGCCCGGTGGCCAATGGTTCAGAATTACGAATGCAGGTGATATGAACAAAAGAAAAACAACAAACTACAAATGTAATTCAGGCTGTTCAAGTGCTCTAGCATTGTGTGAATCACAATTATTATAATAATGGGATTTCAAGCTTTTTGTGTTGACGTACAAAGCCAAGCAGAAACAGCCGCGTGAAAAAATGTTCGAGATATAAAAAGAAAGACAAAGAAAAGCAGAATCAAAAGACTACACTTGAAAAATCCAGCGATTGTGAAGGTAAACTATGATAATTAAAAGTACCAGAAGGACTTAGGAGTGCTGTCTAGTGTCTATTACTCTTACTGGGATTCAACAAGAAAATAGCTCACTTGAAAACAACGCCCGGTGGCCAATGGTTCAGAATTACGAATGCAGGTGATAAGAACAAAAGAAAAACAACAAACTACAAATGTAATTCAGGCAGTCCAAGTGCTCTAGCATTTTGTGAACCACAATTATTATAATAATGGGATTTCAAGCTTTTTGTGTTGACGTACAAAGCCGAGCAGAAACAGCCGTGTGAAAAAATGTTTGAGATATAAAAAGAAAGACAAAGAAAAGCAGAATCAAAAGACTACGCTAGAAAAATCCAGCGATTGCGAAGGTAAACTATGATAATGCATTTTGGACTGAGATCAGATTCTAAAAATGTCTTCTACATCCTGACAGTTTTCTGAAAAAGCTATGTTTCTATGTCAGTCGTTCTTCGATCTTTCAAAAATAGCAGATCTACAAGCTCATAGCGCGCCACCGAGTGGCACGCTATGAGCTTGTAGATCTGCTATTTTTCAATAGCTAAAGCATAACATGATGCTAACACCAAAGCAAAGCAAAGCAAAGTTACTATATTTACCCAGGGTAACTGGACTAAGCATCAGATACTTGTTTCCAGCCAGGCCCTGCTCATAGAACATTTCATGGTAGTGGTTCAATGCCTTGCTCAAGGGCACTTCAGCGGTGGTAATTTTAACGTGCCGGTCCGGGGATACGAACTGGCGACCTTCCGGTATCAAGACCGCTCCGCAAACCGTTCGGCCACCGCTGCACACTAAAGGGGTTCCCACCCAAAATGGGATAATGCAATGTAAATTGCGGGAGTAATTCAGAATAAAAAAAGAGAATGCCCTGCGATGGACAAAAATCAAAAACGTTGTGCTTCTGTCGAACAACAATAACCAAGCGCATCCCCTTACAATAACCAAGCGCATCCCCTTACAATAACCAAGCGCATCCCCTTACAATAACCAAGCGCATCCCCTTAATAACCAAGCACATCCCCTTACAATAACCAAGCGCATCCCCTTACAATAACCAAGCGCATCCCCTTAATAACCAAGCGCATCCCCTAACAACAATAACCAAGCGCATCCCCTTACAATAACCAAGCGCATCCCCTAACAACAATAACCAAGCGCATCCCCTTACAATAACCAAGCGCATCCCCTTGCAATAACCAAGCGCATCCCCTTGCAATAACCAAGCGCATCCCCTTAATAACCAAGCGCATCCCCTTGCAATAACCAAGCGCATCCCCTTAATAACCAAGCGCATCCCCTAACAACAATAACCAAGCACATCCCCTTACAATAACCAAGCACATCCCCTTACAATAACCAAGCGCACCCCCTTATAATAACCAAGCACATCCCCTTACAATAACCAAGCACATCCCCTTACAATAACCAAGCACATCCCCTTACAATAACCAAGCACATCCCCTTACAATAACCAAGCACATCCCCTTACAATAACCAAGCGCACCCCCTTATAATAACCAAGCGCATCCCCTTACAATAACCAAGCACATCCCCTTACAATAACCAAGCGCATCCCCTTACAATAACCAAGCGCATCCCCTTACAATAACCAAGCGCATCCCCTTACAATAACCAAGCGCATCCCCTTACAATAACCAAGCGCATCCCCTTGTCGCCACTGCTCTGTTTGCATTATTCATCTGCTTGTAAACCATTTCCATGTTACAGTAATAATCAGGCAGGCGGGCCAAAGGAAGGTACCATCTTTTTACAAACAATCTCTCACTTTAGTTTATCTACAAAACACAGCGGCGGCAACAACAAGGCAACAACTGAGACACGACCATTCCCGGGGAAAACAAATAGACGACATATACATGCATGAGATGAAAAAAAACATGAAGGGAAGCAAAACAAATGCACACATCACATATCTCCAATGTGTGTTATTAGGATGTATTTGGATGAACAATGGTGACATTTATTCATCCGTCTTTTTTCTCTGCCTCGCTGCGGCTCGTCGTGACAAATGCTTTCATTACCCAGGATGTGGATTGAGGGGGAGGATAAGATCCAGCTAAGGCTGATATGATGCACGGCTCCATATGGGAAGGATGACGCCGTTTGCGTCCAATCCTTGTTTTTGTTTTTTTTAATATCTGGCCGAGATGGAAAATGTCCCTGGCTCACATCAGAGCATGCATGAGGGCTAAAGAACACACTGAACAGACCGTCATGAGGGCTAAAGAACACACTGAACAGACCGTAACGGAGGGCTAAGGAACACACTGAACAGACCGTAACGGAGGGCTAAGGAACACACTGAACAGACCGTAACGGTCTTCTTGTCACTGCCCGTAGTGTGTCGGCGCTGTCGAGTGGAAACTCAAAAGGGTATGTATGCAGTGGCGTGCACAGATAGACACTAGGGGGTGCTAGAGCATCACCTGCCCTTGCCCTCTGAATAGCAATGTGCCCTTTTCAGAAGAAAAAAAAAACTTTATTTTTTTGTACACTGTACAGTATGTGGACCATGGTGACATTGATCAATTCTTGATTAAAAAAAGCTTTTAATATATTATTTATGCCCGAAAAACTATAAATCTCACACTATAGAGCGTCGCAGTCCTGCCCCCTTTCATGACAGACATTTCGAAACGTATTTATTTATTTATAGCGTCGTACAAAAACAACTCTTGTCGTGACAAATCATGACAACAAACACAATATTTTGGACCAAACAAATAATTACAAAGAAGAAAAACAACAAAAAAGTGTTTTCTTCTTCTTTCTAATTCTTTGTTCAACCCGAAAAATTGTGTTTGTTGTCATGATTTGTCACGACAAGAGTTGGCTTTGTACGAGGCTTAAAAGGTCTTTAAATAAATACTTTTTGAAATGTCTATGAGGAAAATGAACGGAGAATCATTTCCTGGGCCCTGGTAGGGGGCGGGACTGCGATCTATTAAGGCCACCGGCCGGTTCCATGCGCTGCACAAGGTGCCCTTTTTTCACTTGAGCACCTGCCCCTCTAAATGTCTGTGCACGCCACTGTATGTATGTATGTATGTATGTATGTATGTATGTATGTATGTATGTATGTATGTATGTATGTATGCATGCATGCAAATGCAAATGTATGCAAATGCAAAGCAGCATTCTCTGTCAGTGCGCCATTTGATTGGAATGAGCTCCAGAAGTCCTTAAAAATCACATCACTTCCTTCCTTGGGTCATTAATGCAGGGAAATGATTTCCAGCACTTTCGTTCAACATTGAAACTGTTTTAATTAATTCTCGGTCTATTAGTTGAAGATCTGCACGGCGAGACGGTGATGAGAGGAGCCGGGGTAGCCGTGGCACGGCACCACTGTCTGACATTGTCTCGGACAGGAGACGGAGAACGGCTGGGCACGGATACTCCCAGCAGCGTTTATTTAGACCTGACGTTGAATATATATTCAAAGATTTGTGTCGCATTTTCACGATTTAAAAAAAATAGCAGACCTACAAGCTCATAGCGCGCCACTCGGTGGCGCGCTATGAGCTTGTAGATCTGCTATTTTTCAATAGCTAAAGTATAACATAATGCTTAGTTAAAACACCAAAAGGGGTTCCCGCCCAGAATGGGTTAAAAATCCCAAAACCCAGAGATTGCATTTGACTAAACCAGAGGAAGATATATCCCTCCCAGACCGAGTGAATGAAATCACTATTGGCGGAACCAGAGGAAGATATATCCCTCCCAGACCGAGTGAATGAAATCACTATTGGCGGAACCAGAGGAAGATATATCCCTCCCAGACCGAGTGAATGAAATCACTATTGGCGGTCGTGACAACCCGACAAGGACCTTGTTTTTTTCTTCTCTTCATGACAGCAGCTACAAGTACATGAAGGATGATCCGTGTATTATATATCATTGATGTCGGGCAGAAAACCTCTTATCTCCAATATTTTAACTTAATGTTTGTTTTTGGTAAATTAATCCCTACATAAAAACATCAGAAGTAGCAGATCTACAAGCTCAAAGCGTGTTGTCAAGCGATGCACTTTGAGCTTGTAGATCTGCTACGTTTCATGTTTTTTTTATATGTAAATCCTGAAAATTAACCGTTTTGGACATGATGAGGTTTCCACCCGACAGACAGACAGACAGACCATATTATACTTACCAGTTCCCCCAAAAATAAATACCAGATCAGTGGCCTTGTGGTTTGAGTGTCCGCCCTGGGACTGGGAGGCTGGGGTTCAGCCGGGTCATAGCAAACACTAACAATGGGACCCAGACAGTGCCTCCGCCCTGGGACTGGGAGGATGGGGTTCAAACCCCAGCCTCCCAGTGTCCGCCCTGGGACTGGGAGGCTGGGGTTCAAACCCCAGCCGGGTCATAGCAAACACTCTAACAATGGGAACCAGACAGTGCCTCCCTGCTTGGCACTCAGCATCAAGGTGGATTCGGGGTAAGTCCCTGCGATCCAGGGGGTGTACTTGTACATCAAGCTGCCTCACGCTACAGAAACAGGAGATCCTGCCCTATATGGGCCTAATGGCTCAGCAAGGCTACTTACTTCCAAAACTTTGGAACACACTGCCCTTACAGATCAAGCGCGCTGAATCAGTGTCCTCTTTTAAATCCCTTTTAAAAACACACTTTTATAGATTAGCCTTCACTGACAATCTATTATTTTAGTATATATATTTGTCCTGCTTTTGTTTTCTATAGAAATGTCTTCTGCTGTATATTTTTCTGTTTGTTGATGTAAAGCACTTTGTAATGCAAATTTGGAAGGTGCTTTTAACGAAGACTCTGACTAGGACGTTGGGCTATATGACATATGACATGTTTAGTATGACAATCCCTATATTTGGGCCCGAGCCGACCTAGTGCTGATATCAGATAGATATGGTAGAACCATATATGGACAGATCTAACTGGCTTAGTCATCGTGACAAGCCTGGTCGGAGAATATATAGAGGGTCGGCTTCAGGGAGAAGGCAGAAGTCGAAGCATCCTGGTTTAAGTTCTAACCGGACACCACTGCGGGGGTCCTAAGCTAAGTAATCAGCAATACAGCCTTGAGCTATTTTATAGTGCTATATAAATAAAGTTTTATTATTATTATTTATTATTACTTCCATCAAAAAGTTTCCACGCTATTTTTCGAAGCGTTGTGAGCTTGTAGATCTGCTATTTTTCAAAGCGTTGTGAGCTTGTAGATCTGCTATTTTTCAAAGCGTTGTGAGCTTGTAGATCTGCTATTTTTTCAAAGCGTTGTGATCTTGTAGATCTGCTATTTTTCGAAGCGTTGTGAGCTTGTAGATCTGCTATTTTCCAAAGCGTTGTGAGCTTGTAGATCTGCTATTTTCCGAAGCGTTGTGAGCTTGTAGATCTGCTATTTTCCGAAGCGTTGTGAGCTTGTAGATCTGCTATTTTTCGAAGCGTTGTGAGCTTGTAGATCTGCTATTTTTCGAAGCGTTGTGAGCTTGTAGATCTGCTATTTTTCGAAGCGTTGTGAGCTTGTAGATCTGCTATTTTTCGAAGCGTTGTGAGCTTGTAGATCTGCTATTTTTCGAAGCGTTGCGAGCTTGTAGATCTGCTATTTTTCGAAGCGTTGTGAGCTTGTAGATCTGCTATTTTTCGAAGCGTTGTGAGCTTGTAGATCTGCTATTTTTCGAAGCGTTGTGAGCTTGTAGATCTGCTATTTTCCGAAGCGTTGTGAGCTTGTAGATCTGCTATTTTTCAAAGCGTTGTGAGCTTGTAGATCTGCTATTTTCCAAAGCGTTGTGAGCTTGTAGATCTGCTATTTTCCAAAGCGTTGTGAGCTTGTAGATCTGCTATTTTCCGAAGCGTTGTGAGCTTGTAGATCTGCTATTTTTCGAAGCGTTGTGAGCTTGTAGATCTGCTATTTTTCGAAGCGTTGTGAGCTTGTAGATCTGCTATTTTTCGAAGCGTTGTGAGCTTGTAGATCTGCTATTTTTCGAAGCGTTGTGAGCTTGTAGATCTGCTATTTTTCGAAGCGTTGCGAGCTTGTAGATCTGCTATTTTTCGAAGCGTTGTGAGCTTGTAGATCTGCTATTTTTCGAAGCGTTGTGAGCTTGTAGATCTGCTATTTTTCGAAGCGTTGTGAGCTTGTAGATCTGCTATTTTTCGAAGCGTTGTGAGCTTGTAGATCTGCTATTTTTCGAAGCGTTGTGAGCTTGTAGATCTGCTATTTTCGGTGCAAGACTCCGGCGGGTAACTAACTCGGGGTTATAAGCATTTCCTTTTTTCACGTTTGTTGGTTTTTACAGCAATACATCAGTGTTGTTTTTGATTTTATCCATCCATCCATCCATCCATCTTAAACCGCTTATCCGTAGTCGGGTCGCGGGGGCAACAGCTCCACCAGAGTGCTCCAGACTTTCCTCTCCAGAGCAACATTAGTGACTTCCTCCTGGGGGATTCCGAGACGTTCCAAGGCCAGTGAGTCGATGTGTTTCCTCCAACTGCGCCTTGGTCTGCCCCCCGGGGTCTCCTCCCAGTGGGAGTTTTAGTCATAGTCTCTTGAATAGTTTTAATTTAGTTTTAGTCACATTTTAGTCACCCGTAATGCTTTAGTTTTAGTCGACTAAGTATCATAAGATTTTAGTCGACCAAATCTACAGTCGATTTAGTCGACTAAAATGTATTTTGGCGGGCCTTGATGCCGTCGTAATGGCTGATTTTACACTTGCTGAAAATAGCTGATCTACAAGCTCACAACGCGTCGCGCTGTGAGCTTGTAGATCTGCTATTTTCAGCATGCAACCAAGTGTAAAATGACTTATACTGGATCTCTTGTCCACTAGTCCCTTCCTAACATTTTAGTATAGTTTTTATTTGTTGACGAAATTGTCAATATAAGTAGTCTTAAGGCCTATTCATAGTCTGGATTTTCGGTGGTGAGGTGACCACCGCTCCGGTGGTGAGCTGACCACCTGAGATGAAATAACGTTGAGCGGTGGTGAGTAAAAACAGAGAGAAGGGCTGGAGCGGTGGCGGTGGTTTGCTCTTCACCGCGGCTCAGTGACGTCATGTTGTAGTTCGGTGGTCACCTAACCACCGAAAATCCAGACTATGTATGAGCCTTTAGTCATCGTAGTTTTAATTTAGTTTCCATTTAGTTTTCATCAGTGAAAAAAGGTAGTCGACGAACATCTTTTGTCATAGTTTTAGTCGACAACAACAACACCACCACTGCAATACATGCATGGTGGGTTTGTGAAGAATGCATTGTGTGAACAGTTCTGGCAGCCAGGAGGACAGCAGCGGCGTTGGCACCGCCGTACCGTACAGTAGGCAGAGAATAGGCTTTTTATTATTCCTCTCTCTCTTTTCTTCCTGTGCCTTCACGCCATTGTTTCAGCAACATTTCACATGCGGCTGATTTGAGAAGCTATAGACAACAATAAAAGTGTTGCAGCATTTTATTTCCCCCCCCCCCCCCCCCCCCCCCCCCCAAGAAGTAGTTGTTCTTGGCAGGGCACGGATCCTTGTGAAATAGACTAGATGTGCCAATAGAAATCTGTTCCAACGCACTGCAGGCTGTGTGCTTTAACCCGTTCTGGGCGGGAACCCCTTTTGGTGTTAGCATTATGTTGTGCTTTAGCTATTGAAAAAGTAGCAGATCTACAAGCTCATAGCGCGCCACCGAGCGGTGCGCTACGAGCTATTTTTGAAAAGTCATGAAAATGTGGCGCAAATCTTTGAATATATATTTCAGAGCGAACATTTTTAACTAAAATATTGGCTTCTGGGGGGGGGGGGGGGTCCCTGGAACTACATATTTTGAGATGGGGGGTCCGTGGCCCAATAGAGATAATTCTGGGGATCCTTGATATGAAAAAGGTTGAGCACCACTGACATAGAAACATGGGTTTTTCAGAAAAAAGTTAGGATTTAGAAGCCTTTTTTTTTTAATCGGCCTCAGTTCAAAATGGTTTAAGGATGTTGTTTGTTTTTCTTTTGTTGTGGTTTTTCTCTGTGTTCTTTTTTTTTTTGCCAGAGAACATTCTCTACCCGAGTTCCTGGTGGGTTTTCTTTAGGGTAATGGATATTTCCCGCACGCACACACACACAATACATTGTTCTTATTGTTCATTTTTGGGAAAATATATATATATTGATTGTTGGTGAATGGTTCTAAATGTGATGTCCAGGCTCTAACAGAGTTCCTGGTGGGTTTTATTTAGGGTAATGGATATTTCCCGCACGCACGCACGCGGGCGACACACACACACACACACACACACACACACACACACACACACACACACACACACACACACACACACACACACACACACACACACACACACACACACACACACACACACACACACACACACACACACACACACACACACACACACACACACACACACACACACACACACAGGTCTGAAAACCGATAATCTTCACAATCCATTGTTCTCATTTTTGGGAAAATATAAATATTGATTGTTGGTGAATGGTTCTAAATGTGATGTCCAGGCTTTTTCCACAGTATCCAAACAATTGTATCGATTCAACTGAAACAATACAGAAAGCGATAGTCAAGCATTTCATAATGACTTATCATCCAGATACATCATGGAAGACTATAGCAGTCTTTATAGAAATACATGGAAGACCTGGCGCCGCCTGACTCGTGGCGTTCTCCGTGGACACTAGTGGTGTCAAAATAATCGATTTATCACGATTCGGCCGATTATAGCGTGTCCCATGTCTTATTATTTATTTTATTGTATTCAATGTTAACCCATTTTGGGCGGGAACATAATGTTAGCATTATGTTATGCTTTAGCTATTGAAAAATAGCAGATCTACAAGCTCATAGCGCGCCAGTGGCGCGCTATGAGCTTGTAGGTCTGCTGTTTTTTAAAAATCGAAGAACGACTGACATAGAAACATAGCTTTTTCAGAAAACTGTCAGGATGTAGAAGACATTTTTAGAATCTGATCTCAGGTCAAAATGGGATGTATGGAAAGGAGACAGGAGAGCTATTGATTACACAGCAGTTTCTAAATAAAATATGTTGCTCAGGACTATCTGACTGCTCGTATTGACTGATGAAAAATGTGCCATGTTGTGCAGTAAATATAGCAAAGTGTGATGCATCGTAGAATCCAAACCTCATGAATCGTAATCTAATTGAATCGTGAGGGCAGTGCCAATGCACACCTCTAGTGGACACGGACCCTTAGTTGCATTTACTAGCCCTTACCCGTTGTGAGATATTGACAGACAGACATTGTCTGAATTATAGTATGATGATGATGATAGTATGATGATATATAGCGCCTTTATCCAAGGCGCTTTACAGAGATTGTGCATTGCATTGACCATTCACCCACACAGGAGGAAACCGCAACCTGCACATCGGGAGCAATTAGGGGGTCTTTGACGTCAAGGACACTTCGACACTAACTAACTCTCTACCCCCTCTGAGCCACTGCTGCCCTATACGCTGACTCAATAGTTTTGGAACGACACCTTTGGGACGTAATTTAAAACCCACCCAGCGCCCTGAATAATCAAATGCAGTGATTCAACTCTTCCTTTTTCATTGACTGAATGACTAATGTCTGGCCCAGAGCCGTCATTAGACTACACTTCATGTAATGTCTGGCCCAGAGCCGTCATTAGACTACAACTACACTTCATGTGAATCAAGGTGAGAGATTACCTTTGTTTCACTGGAGCTGGGCTGCAGGCTCTGTTACAGAACACCTATCCTTCCTGAAGGATTATGTGCACAAACAGAGTCAACATCTTAACTGTAGATTCTGTGGTTAACACACACAGGAAAATCTTGTGAATGGCTACTGTACCCCACTGTGCCAAAACGAGATTACGAGATTTGATTAACCCCCTTATGGCTATTGACGTAATTAATCAATACATCCCTCATGGCCACTGACGTAATTGACGTAATCGTTTAATCCCCTGTAATCGGGAGCTTAATATAACAAAATGTAGCAACTTTTAGCTTGTTTGGCTAACGGCCGATGTAATCTACCTAAAACCGGCGGAAATCTGCGCGTGCACGGTCGATCACGCACGCGTGCTGTCTTTATGTGCATCGCTGCGTATAATGCGATATTTTGGGCTTGATTAGAGCTTAATTTGACTTAGTTATTAAAATCAACGATGATCGCTTAGCATCCCGGACATCTGATAGTGCTGCACAGTCCAAAGCTAGTACCGGATGTTATTGTTCCTTAAACCGGAAGTGACATCACCATCGGCATAATGGTGACGTTACCGCCACCATCAGGACTGGGTATAAGCCCAGGATCTCTTCTTCTACTTTGGTATTTTGCGCATTTCACTGGCAATGGCCTCACGATTCCGCCTAGTGTTACGGGAGGGAATCTTGTGGGAAAACTGTGCCAGGCAGCATTGCATTGAGAGCATTGCCTAGCTACGGGGAAGCTACTATAGAGCGTCGCAGTCCCGCCTCCTACCCTGGACCAGGAAATGAAACCCAATGCATTATTCTCATAGACATTTCTTAAAGTATTTATTTAAAGACGTTTACGCCGCGGACAAAGCCAACTCGAGTCGTGACAACTCATGACAACACAAACAATATTTTGGACCAAACAAATAATTAGAAAGAAGAAAAAAACGGCAGGTTACAACACTTTTTTTGTTGTTTTTCTTCTTTCTAATTATTTGTTTGGTCCAAAATATTGTTTGTGTTGTCATGAGTTGTCACGACTCGAGTTGGCTTTGTCCGCGGCGTAACCGTCTTTAAATAAATACTTTAAGAAATGTCTATGAGAATAATGCATTGGGTTTCATTTCCTGGTCCAGGGTAGGAGGCGGGACTGCGACGCTCTATACAGTATAAATATAAGACTATATGTTAAATCTACAGTCGATACAGTCTAAAATGCATTTTGACGGTGCCTCATGATGGCGTCTTGATGGTGTCATAATGGCAGATTTGACACTTGGTTGCGTGCTGAAAATAGCAGATCTACAAGCTCTCACAACGCGTCGCGGCGCGCAGTCAAAACATACAATGACATTTTAGTTCCGATGGATCTCGTCTCCACTAGTCCCTTCACATTTAGTCTTCATTTTAGTCACCATAGTTTAGTTATTTTTTGCTTGTTTGTATATTTAGTTTGGTCCTCGAGGTCCTCGATGCACGTCCCACTGGGAGGAGACCCCGGGGCAGACCAAGGTGCAGATGGAGGGATTACATCGACTCACTGGCCTTGGAACGTCTCGGGATCCCCCAGGAGGAAGTCACTAATGTTGCTCTGGAGAGGGAAGTCTGGAGCGCTCTGGTGGAGCTGTTGCCAGCGCGACCCGACTACGGATAAGCGGTTGAAGATGGATGGATGGATGGATGGATATTTAGTTTGTCAGTGAAAAAAGGTATAGTCGGCGAACATTTTTCGCCATAGTGTACGCCATAGAGAGAATGGGAGCCCGACGGACCGTTGCTTCATGCATGTGTCACTCCCTAACTCTCTCCCTGTTTCCTTTGTTGATTCTGACGGAACAATAATGCATATTAATGGAGATTAAATGACATGAAACAAATAAATGCAATGTAAATATACACCGGATTTAGCAATGGTGCAAATCTTTCATCCCAATAAAAAACATAAAAACGAAACCGTCGGCTATCAATCCACAGTACTAACAATAACCCAACTACGGTATGTCCCTGTTTCCTGTAATTAATCCAATGTACGTACAATAAAGGCAGAAAAGCCTTCCAACGGCAACGGAGCCAAAACCTAAAGCGGGCCAGTATAGCGCCACCATGAGGCTGACTTGAAAGATTTGGAGTGGAGTTTACTTCCAGTACTGAGTACTGGCAGCATGCAAAGGGTGGTACCCATTCAGAGATTAACTGCTGAGTACTGACTGACGCACACGCGCGCATGCACACGCACGCACGCACGCACAAACGCACACACGCACGCATGCACGCATACACACACGCACGCATACACACACATACACACACACACGCACGCACACAAACTCTACCAAGCAGGGGCATTTTCACAATACCACGTTTCTACATTTGCTGAAATTGGGCTGCATGTTCCAATTTCAAAAAGGTCAACACTTTTACGAGCTTCATGACCCAAAGCGAAAAGCATGCTAAATGTAAAAGCATGCTAAATGTAAAAGCATGCTAAATGTAAAAGCATGCTAAATGTAAAAGCATGCTAAATGTAAAAGCATGTTAAATGTAAAAGCATGCTAAATGTAAAAGCATGCTAAATGTAAAAGCATGCTAAATGTAAAAGCATGTTAAATGTAAAAGCATGCTAAATGTAAAAGCATGCTAAATGTAAAAGCATGCTAAATGTAAAAATGGATAAAATGAAAAGCGTGCTAAATGTAAAAATGGATAAAATGAAAAGCGTGCTAAATGTAAAATTGGATAAAATGTGTGAACTTGTACAGTAGCTACTGTAGGTCGTCTGTTTTCAAACGGCCGGAATAAAGTGGTTAACACATTCCCTGCCTAATCCTTGGGAAACCAAGGACTATTACATGAGGACAGGAAGCGAAGACCGTACGGTGGACTCCATGTTGCTCCCTGGAAGGAAAGAAACATGCACAATTGAGACCAAGGACAAGGAAGCTGAACACAGAAGTGGTTGGTCTTCTTTCCTTCCAGGGAGCAACATGGAGTCCACCGTACGGTCTTCTTTCCTTCCAGGGAGCAACATGGAGTCCACCGTACGGTCTTCTTTCCTTCCAGGGAGCAACATGGAGTCCACAGTACGGTCTTCTGTCCTTCCAGGGAGCAACATGGAGTCCACCATACGGTCTTCTGTCCTTCCAGGGAGCAACATGGAGTCCACCGTACGGTCTTCTGTCCTTCCAGGGAGCAACATGGAGTCCACCATACGGTCTTCTTTCCTTCCAGGGAGCAACATGGAGTCCACTGTACGGTCTTCTTTCCTTCCAGGAGCAACATGGAGTCCACCGTACGGTCTTCTTTCCTTCCAGGGAGCAACATGGAGTCCACCATACGGTCTTCTGTCCTTCCAGGAGCAACATGGAGTCCACCGTACGGTCTTCTGTCCTTCCAGGAGCAACATGGAGTCCACCGTATGGTCTTCTGTCCTTCCAGGAGCAACATGGAGTCCACCGTACAGTCTTCTTTCCTTCCAGGAGCAACATGGAGTCCACCGTACAGTCTTCTTTCCTTCCAGGAGCAACATGGAGTCCACCGTACTGTCTTCTGTCCTTCCAGGGAGCAACATGGAGTCCACCGTACTGTCTTCTGTCCTTCCAGGGAGCAACATGGAGTCCACCGTACGGTCTTCTGTCCTTCCAGGGAGCAACATGGAGTCCACCGTACGGTCTTCTGTCCTTCCAGGGAGCAACATGGAGTCCACCGTACGGTCTTCTGTCCTTCCAGGGGCAACATGGAGTCCACCGTATGGTCTTCTGTCCTTCCAGGAGCAACATGGAGTCCACCGTACGGTCTTCTGTCCTTCCAGGAGCAACATGGAGTCCACCGTACGGTCTTCTGTCCTTCCAGGGAGCAACATGGAGTCCACCGTACGGTCTTCTGTCCTTCCAGGAGCAACATGGAGTCCACCATACGGTCTTCTGTCCTTCCAGGGAGCAACATGGAGTCCACCGTACGGTCTTCGCTTCCTAACCTTATTTAATTAACCTTGTGGGCAACCAGGAACACATCAAATACAGTAAGTAAAAGTACAATATTTGGATCCAAGTGGAGTTGAAGAAAAAGTATTGGAAATGGGAAATACTCCAGCAAAGTAAAAAGTACCTCAAAATGTTACTTAATTGCAGTACTACTTGAGTAAATATACTGAAATAATATCACTACTACTACTCAAATATGTACCGAATACCAGGAGTTAAATCCAGTCCGCGCTGTGCTGCTGCATGTTTCGTGCGCCGTCGAGTCCTTGAATGAAATCTCCATTCAAACCAACACAAATGAAAATGTTTTATGTGGGCCGCGTGCAGCTCTCTCCTATACGCCAAGACAAGGTCATCCAGAACCTGAACCTGCTCGGAATGGAGCCCGTTCTGCTCAGAATGGAACCTGTTCAGTATGGAACATGTAGCAGCACCAACAAGCTGCAGAATAAACAAGTCCAGATGGACAAGCCAATGACCCGATGATGGCAAAATAAAGGACTGACCACTGGAATTGTCCTTCCACAGGTTGTAGCGATGCGGTACTGTATGTACACGTCGTCAAGGACAGGTTAGTGAATATAGAAGTCTGAGGTCAGCAGTGGGATGAAAATGTGACTTACAATAGTTCAGCTGAGGTTTTGAAAAATCGTAAAAATGCGACACAAATCTTTGAATATATATATTCTTTCAGAGCGAACAGGCCTAAATCTGTTAAAAAAACCAAATATTTGACAAAGAAGTGGTTTCTAAGGCCAACAGGATGGTTTTCAGAGAGAGAGAGAGAGAGAGAGAGAGAGAGAGAGAGAGAGAGAGAGAGAGAGAGAGAGAGCAAAGAGCATCGGATGAACTGCCCGACAAATTGTATTAGTTCTTTGCTGCGGATGACATTTAACCACAGCCCTTAAACCACAGCCCTTAAATTCCAGAGTCTTTGAACATGTTGGGAAAAGTTTGCCCACAGACTAGTATAATGACTCATGCCCGCCAAAAAATAAAAAAAACATTATGAGCGAGGCCGGCCGGGGGGTGAAATTGGCTATAGTGCAACAATCTGCCTTTCTTTCTCTGGAAAAAAAGTACCCACCCTCCAAATGTACCCTAGCTGACTCTATAAATGAGTGCTCGCTCACTGAGCCAGAAAAAAGTATACTCACTGAACCACCAGAAAAGTGCAGCTACACTATTGACTGCAGTAATAACCCTTTTTATTGTTACATAAGACAAAATCTAACACCATGAGGCCATCAGCATGAAAGTGAAACAACACCACAAGGGCATATACTCTGACGACGGAAAAATAAAGACCACAAACATAAATGTGGCGAGAACGCATCCAATTGTTTAATATCTCATAAAAAACAGGTTCTCCCCAAGGTCTGTGTTTACAGGCGTGCCTCCCCTCTTTCACTGAAAGGGAAAGAGCATCGTAATGATGATTAGTTCTGTGCTTTTCTCACATTTATTTATGTATTTTTTTAGCTGAAGAAACACTCAAGGATGACACTTTAAAAATGCACCTCCACGTCGGGCTCGCAGAAACGGGCATAAAAAAGCAGCTTTTTTTCCGGAGGAGTTGCGCTTAGATCTCATGCGTGCGTATGCGTCAGCCGTAGCCATTAACCCATTTCGACCGAGACATTTAGACAAATCATGACAGTTTTCTGAAAAACCTATGTTTCTATATCAGCGGTTCTCAAACTATTCCATGTCAAGGACCCCCAGAATGATCTGTATTTGGCCGCGGACCCCCATCTGAAAATATGTTGTTCCAGGGACCCACCCAGTAGCAAGGATTTGAGTTAAAAACTCGCTCTGTAATAATAATATTCAAAGATTTCACATTTTCACGATTTTTCAAAAATAGCAGACCTACAAGTTCATAGCGCGGCACTCGGTGCCGCGCTATGAGCTTGTAGATCTGCTATTTTTCAACAGCTAAAGTACAAAATAATGCTTAAAACACCAAAAGGGGTTCCCGCCCAGAATGGGTTAAGGACAGGGGCCAAAAGGTGCGAGAACGGAACCCGTGAAATATTCAGCGCGGGGCGTTCCACCTCCACTCGGCATGTAAAGTGGGTGGAAATGTGTCTTATATAAAACCCCCAAAGTTATTTGGTTCAGCTGCTGCACAACTCCATAAATATGGAGCGTTCGTTCTACGGGAGGCATGGCAGTGACGCTCCTGGAATGACAATCTCTGCCACGACGGAGAAAAAAAAGTCAAGTCTTAAAACTGAATAAATCGGAGGGTAGGGACCTAAGACCGCCCATATAGCGATCCAATTACCATAGTGTCTATTATAGCGGCCCCAACAGCAACATGACTATAGTACAAACTTAGTCTTGCATAGCGAGCCTTCATCTGCCTTTGCAATGCATATTTCCCCATGCAGGCAGATTTAAGGCTCATACATAGTCTGGATTTACGGTGGTTAGGTGAACACCAAACTACAACATGACGTCACGAGCCGCGGTGAAGAGCAAACCACCGCCACCGCTCCAGCCCTTCTCTCTGTTTTTACTCACCACCGCTCAACGTTATTTCAGCTCCGGTGGTCAGCTCACCACCGGAGCGGTGGTCACCTCACCACCGAAAATCCAGACTATGAATAGGCCTTAAATCTGGCCCCTCTCAATGCACCCTTTGTCAGCCTTCTGATTGGTCCCTGACTGACTAACCAGCAGGCTCTTTCTGCCTTGTTCCGCCCTGGTTCCACCTTGTTTATGTTGAATTTGCTAAAACATATTTTTTGGAAAAAACTAAAAACAAACATGATATGCCCTGCAGTCACCATGCTGCAGCTGTGATGTTCCTTTTTACTGACACCAAGTTTAAAATAAGAATTGAACGCACAGAATATCAATACGAAGCAACTGAAAAACATGCTATTTCAATGGTAGTGGATGGAGAGAGAGGATTTTTGTCCAACCACGAAACGGCAACCAATGGGTGCGAAGAGGGGCACAACCACGGGTGGGACTTGACAAAGGGTGAATTGTGGGAGGACTTCACGGCCAAAATTGTGACGTCCAACCAGATTTGTCTTGAACCAGGCTATAACCAACCAGGGCCCAGTATTCAGATATGGGACATTGCAGAAAAATAAAATAATCTAACACTGAGAGGGACGAGACTAATATCAACTCAGTGATATTAGTATCGCTACGCGAGGCTAAACTATAATGACAACAGAAACAATGACCTCACCACCAGAAACAGCATTAACCCATTTTGACCTGAGATCAGATTCTAAAAATGTCTTCTACATCCTGACAGTTTTCTGAAAAAGCTATGTCGTTCTTCGATTTTTCAAAAATAGCACCGAGTGGCGCGCTATGAGCTTATAGATCTGCTATTTTTCAATAGCTAAAGCATAACATAATGCCAATAACACCAAAAGGGGTTCCCGCCCAAAATGGGTTAAAGTCCATTCTGGTCCCACGGTGTGGCATAATTAAAATAACAGGGAATTAATCTTTGTTCAATAATTTTACAATAATTTAATTTAGCAGATATGCTCTCAATCCAGAGCGATTTACAGTAAGCAAGGACAACACAAGGTAATGCCTCAAATGCATAACAATAGTCATCTGGGATCATTGATAAAAGAATCAGTATAAAAATAAAAATAAACTATAATCTGTACATGAAACTATATAAACTCTAGGATGCCGGCCTTTGCCAGGTCAACAAATTAACCGGCATCTGTCTATACTTAACATGCTCTCTAAGTAACACTAACATTTCCCTGCAAGGCTAGGGCAAAGCAAAGCAAAGTTACTATATTTACCCAGGGTAACTGGACTAAGCATCAGATACTTGTACAGCCAGGCCCTGCTCATAGAACATTTCATGGTAGTGGTTCAATGCCTTGCTCAAGGGCACTTCAGCGGTGGTAATTTTAACGTGCCGGTCCGGGGATACGAACTGGCGACCTTCCGGTATCAAGACCGCTCCGCAAACCGTTCGGCCACCGCTGCCACAAGTTCTATAGGCCAGTGGTTCCCAAAGTGGGGTCCGGGGACCCCTAGGGGTCCTTGAGGGAGTTCCAGGGGGTCCCTAGCTCAATTAGAGATAGTTGAGAACCAAATGGACCCTTATGGGTCTGTAACTCAGAGAGTGTACAAATGGAACCAAATGGACCCTAACGGGTCCATTTGGTTCCATTTGTACCCTCTCAAAGTTAAATTAACAGTGGTTTTACAATATAAATTGGGGTACCAGAGATAGAAATGCCATTAAACCAGGGGTCCGTAGACTAATGCGTGTGAAACTGGAGGTCCTTAAAATGAATGTGTTTCGGAATCACTGCTAGAGCCGTAAAGATCCTCCCTTATTGGGGTCACTGGCATGTGTTTGCAAATGGGGGGTCCGTGGCCTAATAAATGTTGATTTGGGGGTCCTTGACACGAAAAGGTTTGGGAACCCCTGCTATAGGACAAGTGCTACGGGCTAAGGTGGTCCCTTCAGATTACAGCATCATTTCTACCTCAAAAATATAAATTTTTCTTTGCTCCATCTTTGCCCTCATTTAGTATTCCATATCCTACTATAAATGCGTCACGTCTCTGTCTGCGTGCGTGCGTGCGTGTGCGTGTGTGTGTGTGTGCGGTTGTAATCCACGTAACTCGAGAACCGTTCACCCCACCAACTTCAAATTCGACACACGCGTTCCACACCCCCACAGGGAGTGCAGTGCCCGGTCTCGAGTCAGTGGCATGCACCGTTTTCCAAAAAACACCACAAAAGGCTCTGGTCAGGCTCTGCCAGGGCCTAATGAGGCCAAGTCCTCTCACATGTGTAATTTCCAGCCTCTGCCTCGGCCAATTGATTGCCATGGCAACCCCACACCTGCCAATTGATTACTTAACCCAGTGGTTCCCAAACTTTTTCATGTCAAGGACCCCCACATTGACACTAATCAGCCCACGGACCCCCATTTGAAAGGATATGCCTGCAGGGACCCCCATGAGAGAAGATTTGTACGGCTCTAGCAGTGATTCTCAACCCGTTTAACTTCAAGGACCCCCAGTTTGACATGCATTAGTCAACTACGGACACCCATTTAATGGCATTTCTATCTCTGGGACCCCCAATTTATATTGTAAAATCAATGTTGTTTTAACTCTGAGAGTGTAGAAATGGACCCGTTGGTTCCATTTGTACACTCTCTGAGTTACAGACCCATAATTTGGAATTTGGTTCCAAACTATAATTTAGCTGAGGACCCCCTGGAACTCCCTCAGGTACCTCTGGGGGTCCCCGGACCCCACTTTGGGAACCACTGACTGAACCAGTCCACTTTCCACAGTCAGTTTGCACTCTTCAGACAGACAGGCAGATACACAGATCTCCATGTGGGACACAGACAGACAGGCAGATACAGAGATCTCCATGTGGGACACAGACAGACAGGCAGATACAGAGATCTCCATGTGGGACACAGACAGACAGGCAGATACAGAGATCTCCATGTGGGACACAGACAGACAGGCAGATACAGAGATCTCCATGTGGGACACAGACAGACAGGCAGATACAGAGATCTCCATGTGGGACACAGACAGACAGGCAGATACACAGATCTCCATGTGGGACACAGACAGACAGGCAGATACAGAGATCTCCATGTGGGACACAGACAGACAGGCAGATACACAGATCTCCATGACAGGCAGACAGGCAGATACACAGATCTCCATGTGGGACACACACAGACAGGCAGATACACAGATCTCCATGTGGGACACAGACAGACAGGCAGATACAGAGATCTCCATGTGGGACACAGACAGACAGGCAGATACAGAGATCTCCATGTGGGACACAGACAGACAGGCAGATACACAGATCTCCATGTGGGACACAGACAGACAGGCAGATACAGAGATCTCCATGTGGGACACAGACAGACAGGCAGATACACAGATCTCCATGTGGGACACAGACAGACAGGCAGATACAGAGATCTCCATGTGGGACACAGACAGACAGGCAGATACACAGATCTCCATGTGGGACACAGACAGACAGGCAGATACACAGATCTCCATGTGGGACACAGACAGACAGGCAGATACACAGATCTCCATGTGGGACACAGACAGACAGGCAGATACACAGATCTCCATGTGGGACACAGACAGACAGTTAAAATGGGTGGTATGACAACAGGTATTGCATACTACAGAGATCTCCATATAGTATGGGCACAAAAGGGACACAGACAGATAGCTGGCCGGTGGCCAACATGCACGTACAGGTCTAGTCCTATGAATTCCAAATATGTTTTTATTATTATTTTTTTCATTGCACCCGAACCGCAGTGTTACAAGCGCGTACAGGACACAGTTGTGAACTGTAATCAATTGACATTAAAAAATCACACCTGTGTGAAGTGAGTAGTGCAACTCCGTGTTGGGGGTCCCTGGGGGGTCCCCGGAAGTCCCAGGCCCACAGGAACGCGCCCAGGGTGCCGGCCCAGTTCCGGCGAGCCGGCCCGCGTCCGAAACGGTCGAGAAATGACAGAGTTACTGTGTGGGGGTTCCCAGGGGGTCCCTCTACTGTACAGTACTGTACTGTCACTGTACTGTCACACCCAAAATCATCATATACAGTTAACACGGTACACATGGTGGTGAAAACCAACCAAATAGGAGTGTTTGCACCACTCAAAAAGGCATGAAAATGGCGATCTCGGCAAGGTGGGCGTTCGGACCAGAAGGCATGAAAAGGCGTGAGTGGCGGTGGGTGAGTTTACACCAGCAGGTCAGCCTGCACTGGGTTTAGCACCGAGCGCATTGAGACAGACTGAGACAGTAGTAGCAGTGTTGTTTTTGTCGACTAAAAACGTTCTTCGACTACCTTTTTTCACTGACAAAAATTAAATGGAAACTAAATTAAAACTAAGCTATGATGACCAAAACTAAGACTAAATATATTGACAGGTCTACAAGCTCACAACGCGTCACGCTGCGACACCTTATGACATGTAGTCGACTAAAACTAGACTAGACACTAAAACATTCCAGGGCACTAAAATGTGACTAAAACTAAATAAACTATTCAAAAGACTATGACTAAAACTAAAATCAAATGTTGCTGCCAAACCCAACACTGCACACAACCAAGCTTTCATTGTCAACAAGCTTCCAGCTTCCACATTACATCATGCATGTGTTGGTGACTGTTTGGTGACATTGAGGACGCAGATAACTAGAGCCTACTTTATTTTATTACATCATGCATGTGTTTGGTGACTGTTTGGTGACATTGAGGACGCAGATAACTAGAGCCTACTTTATTTCCCACGAGGACAACTTCACTGAGACAGATGCTGATTACATATGGCTTATTTTTGGCAGACGGGGCCTTTGAGTCGAGAGAACAGCACAGACTGAAGCCCCAATTTATACTTATACGGTACTTGTGTCGCGCGTTGGAAACGTGAGATCTACAAGCTCACAATGCACCACGGATTTGATGTGTTGTGATCTTGTAGATCTGCTATTTTTGCCATGCGCCACCTGTACAAATACAGATCACAACTGCAGCTGTGTAGTACGTATTAAGTTGAATGACTGCGCCGAATCGACATTTTAATAATAATTTTTATCCCACGATTTTGTAACCCATTTTTTCACCCCTGTGTCAATTATCTAATGTGATCCTGGGCTCTACACACCTTCCGCCAACCTGGGGAGAGCAACGGACTTGAACTGGTTTCCCTGGTTGGACGTAGCACGTGGAAGGAGCACGTTATTCCAACCAGTTCCTTTCCCCTCTTTCAGACGCCCCGGCTGGCCAGGGGGAGGCAGTTGAGACCAGGATTACTGCATGTTTTTTGTGAGGGTACCTACCCTAGGGGACACGGGGAGAACATGCAAACTCCACACAGAAAGGCCCTTTCGCCAACCCTGCCTCGGGTATGGGCACTGATGGAGGAGGACACGTCGCCAGCGCCCACAGCGTCCAGAGCGGGAATCGAACCCAGGACCTTCTAGCCTTCTAGACCTTCTACCCAGGACCTACCAACTGTGCCATCGTGCCCCCAATCGACAATTTTAGCTCTACTACGTGTCCTGAATTGTGTTACTTCTACAAATATGCAATTGATTAAAACGGTCTGGTGTTGATTGATTGACCTGTTGACATGGATTTAGTTTCAAATGTTGGGGCTAGAAGCATTAAAGTTTGATATTTTGCTTTGACAATAGAACAAATTGACACATTTTAAATACCTATAGGTCGATCATTGAAAATAGCACATCTACAAGCTCGTTTGGGTAAAAGACAATGTTTGAGGACGACTTTTGGCGCCACTGGTGCTTGTCCGTCAGAGAAGGTTTTTTAGAGGTTCTTTAACCTCCTCAGTCCTTCAAAACTATCCACGTTGGTAGATTGTATGAAATAAAAGAAAACAAATCCTTGAATTTCTGACCACGCACGCACGCACGCACGCACGCACGCACGCACGCACGCACGCACGCACGCACGCACGCACGCACGCACGCACGCACGCACGCACGCACGCACGCACGCACGCACGCACGCACGCACGCACGCACGCACGCACGCACGCACGCACGCACGCACGCACGCACGCACGCACGCACGCACGCACGCACGCACGCACGCACGCACGCACGCACGCACGCACGCACGCACGCACGCACGCACGCACGCACGCACGCACGCACGCACGCACGCACGCACGCACGCACGCACGCACGCACGCACGCACTCTCTCTGGTGTGTCTCTACAGTGATGTACAGGGCTAATTAGAAAGTCTTGAGGTGCCAGCGAGGAAATATATGTGTTTGTTTTCCCTGCAATTATTTTATTTTCTTCTTACGACCTCAGACCCTGAAGAAGGCAACCTGCTTGCCGAAACGTTGGTCTATTAAAAAGTCTATAGCATCGTGACTACGAGCTGTGCGTCCTCTTTTCTTATGTCAAAGTTGTATCTCCTGTGGTCAGCACCTCGCCACTACTGGTGTGCGCTTCTTTCCGTTTTGTTCTTACGACCTCATCCAACGTCGGTTCAGCACAAAGTTATGCTGCAGCATTTTATTAAATACACATCTAACTTAAATGAACACGACAATGTTAAAGGACAACTTTGTTTTTTTTGCCGAAGTAACCAGGAAATGTGGCGTAGGAGTGGGAGTGAACCTATAACCGATATGTTCCTATAGGGGTGTCGCCAAGCACGCCAGAAAGGCTGGCCAACGTTGAAGCCGTCAAGCCTACTGGTCAAAGCTGGAACTGCCCGTGCATATAGCACGAGGAGCGCTCGTTTGCACTTCCACATTTGACCACCAACTGTTGGTCATACTTCAAATGTGGAAGTAGAGCGTTCTTCCGGATGCTTCAAAACGCCACTGAGCAACTTCCATTGAAATGAATATCCGTACTCTATCCTTTATTACTCTATATGGGTGTCACTCTATCCTTTATCACTCTATATGGGTGTCACTCTATCCTTTATTACTCTATATGGGTGTCACTCTATCCTTTATCACTCTATATGGGTGTCACTCTATCCTTTATTACTCTATATGGGTGTCACTCTATCCTTTATTACTCTATATGGGTGTCGCCCCCAATTTGGTGACGTCAGTGTTCTACCGAGGAGGGGAGGGGAGGAGGAGGGGGAGAACCAATAGGGAGCCGGCGTTGGTTTCCAGCGCTAGTTTGAATTCGCCTACTTGACCAGTTCAGGTTACTGGCCAGTTCAGGCTACTGGTCAGTTCAGGTTACTGGTCAGTTCAGGCTACTGGTCAGTTCAGACTAATTGGCCAGTTCAGGCTACTGGTCAGTTCAGGTTACTGGCCAGTTCAGGCTACTGGTCAGTTCAGGTTACTGGTCAGTTCAGGCTACTGGTCAGTTCAGACTAATTGGCCAGTTCAGGCTACTGGTCAGTTCAGACTAATTGTCCAGTTCAGGCTACTGGTCAGTTCAGGCTAATTGGCCAGTTCAGGCTACTGGTCAGTTCAGACTAATTGTCCAGTTCAGGCTACTGGTCAGTTCAGACTAATTGTCCAGTTCAGGCTACTGGTCAGTTCAGACTAATTGTCCAGTTCAGGCTACTGGTCAGTTCAGACTAATTGTCCAGTTCAGGCTACTGGTCAGTTCAGACTAATTGGCCAGTTCAGGCTACTGGTCAGTTCAGACTAATTGGTCAGTTCAGACTAATTGGCCAGTTCAGACTAATTGTCCAGTTCAGGCTACTGGTCAGTTCAGACTAATTGGCCAGTTCAGGCTACTGGTCAGTTCAGACTAATTGGTCAGTTCAGACTAATTGGCCAGTTCAGACTAATTGTCCAGTTCAGGCTACTGGTCAGTTCAGACTAATTGTCCAGTTCAGGCTACTGGTCAGTTCAGACTAATTGGCCAGTTCAGGCTACTGGTCAGTTCAGACTAATTGGTCAGTTCAGACTAATTGGCCAGTTCAGACTAATTGTCCAGTTCAGGCTACTGGTCAGTTCAGACTAATTGGCCAGTTCAGGCTACTGGTCAGTTCAGACTAATTGGTCAGTTCAGACTAATTGGCCAGTTCAGACTAATTGTCCAGTTCAGGCTACTGGTCAGTTCAGGCTAATTGGCCAGTTCAGGCTACTGGTCAGTTCAGGCTAATTGGCCAGTTACAGAAGAACTACTGAACCTGTTGTTGTTGTTGTTGTTGTCGTCCCAATACAAATACAGCAACATGATCAATTAGTCCATGTTCTGTCATGAAGGAGCTCTGGTTCAGTTGTTAAAAAGCACCAAATGCCTTTGACTACTGGAGGGAAAGCCACCAGCACCAGTGTGTGTGTGTGTGTGTGTGTGTGTGTGTGTGTGTGTGTGTGTGTGTGTGTGTGTGTGTGTGTGTGTGTGTGTGTGTGTGTGTGTGTGTGTGTGTGTGTGTGTGTGTGTGTGTTTTTGCATACGATTTCTCATGCTTCTGGGCGTTTCAGCCAAGCGAGCAGATTATCCACAGCTGCTGTAACGAGGGAATGGAGCTGTAAGCTGCGAGACAGCTTCATTTTCAGACGTGCTCCGACTCACATCTCCCAAATGAAGCGCTGCATAATGAACTGGCGGCCTTCTCCATTCTGTATTTTAATTAAAACTTCGGAGTGTAAAACGATTCTGTGTGAGGCACGCGCGCACGCATGCGCACACACGCACGCACATACGCACACGCACACACACACACACACTCCGTTTCTCCAAATGGGGACCAAACAAGCACACCGATCACATATTTGCTTTGAACTCTGTCCAGAGTTCAAAAGAAACAAACTGGACTAAATTGATTTGGGGGGGGGAATGCATGTTTGCAGGTTCAATTCTGGAGGCAATGTCGTCATTCTCCATCTGAGCATGAGCCAGTGGAGTGCCAGCGGCCGACAGACCAAAGGCTTCCACTAACTCACAAAGACAGTGGAAAATATGGTCTTTGTTCTCAAGGTCTATTATTGATAAAGGCCTAGCCCTCCTGCACTCTGTCTTTCTAGCGGAGCACTGTGGGAGCTCTCATTAGCGCTCTGAAAGCCCTGGCAGTGTGTGACACCAAGGTCAGAGGCAGACGGACAGGACAATGTGTTCACAGGTGTCTGGGCAGGTGTCAGAGGTGGTGTGCTTTTAAATAAAACACAAGTTATGATGCATTTCACCACTTAGTCATAAGGAAGGAAGGAGAGTGAGTGAGTGAGTGAGTGAGTGAGTGAGTGAGTATTGGCTCCCGGTTACTGCCCGCACAGCACAATTTACAATAACAATTTAGACATTTAGCAGACACTCTTAATCCAGAGCGATTTACATTAGGCAAGAACAAAAAAGCATGGGAATACATCACATATATAAAATGCATTTATCATGAAACATGCGTAAGCTAAGAACATAACTAGAACATATCTATATAATGACACTATACATATAAACTATACATATATACTATACTATGCTATACATATGCACTATGAAGTGCTATGACTACATACAATGCAATTATTGTGCTGTCTACATGACATGCTATAAGTCTGTTTCAAATGCTATCTAAGTCTAAAAAGTGCTATCTAAGGGGGTAGGGTAAGTGCTATGGGCCATGATGGAGTCTGAAAAGGTGGGTTTTCAGACTACGGCGACTACAAAACACTGATGTTGGCGTACAAAGCACCCCCATCTCCAAAGCCTGAACCACAACCATACAACCCCTCCCTCCTGCTCAGTCAGATCAGCTAACACAGATCGTTAAAACAGCCGGGAGGGACAACACTCCACACGTCGCTGCAGACTCGTCTCCCTTTCTGGCTCCCAAACTGTGGAATCAATTCCCCATTGCAATCAGAGCTGCAGACTCACTCCCAATCTTCTGATCTGAAGACTTGCCTCCTCAGACTCCACCTCAGCTCGTAGTACTAATAGCCCTAGTCTCGACGACCTTCATGCAGGCGTTTATGAAAAGGCTCAAATGTAATGTAAATAGCTGTTATCTATCTAGCCAGGTCATTGTTGGGTCTTATGGTTCTCTTCGTACGGCACACAACTTTCTGGAACGCACTTTGCAAGGTACTCTTACTGCTTGCGAGACAAAGCCTCGGGCACTTTTTCATATTCACATTATTTTCCATATCTATGAGTATTTCCCTCATATCTACTGTACCAACACTGCTGCGTTGCTTTTCTCTCTCTCTCTCTCTCTCTCTCTCTCTCTCTTCTCTCTCTCTCTCTCTCTCTCTCTCTCTCTCTCTCTCTCTCTCTCTCTCTCTCTCTCTCTCTCTCTCTCTCTCTCTCTCTCTCTCTCTCTCTCTCTCTCTCTCTCTCTCTCTCTCTCTCTCTCTCTCTCTCTCAGATTACAGCGCTCAGCCATGCACGGCTAAAAGTGCACGGCGTACAATTTGACGTCAACTGAAGAGACAAACTAAAACTTCTATTTTCTCATCTAACCATAAAGCAATGCTGTCTCTCTTTTTCACAGGCTTAAACCTCCTCCTCTCTCTCTCCCTCCCTCACTCCCTATAACCCCCCTCCGTCCGCCCCTTCGCTCTTGTCTGCTCCTTGCCCCCCTCCCTCCCTCCCTCCCTCCCTCCCTCCCTCTCCTCAGCCACTTGACACCGACGATGATGGAGTGGGTGGAGGTGAGAGCGCAGAGAGATGGAAGTTGATGATGTTGACGTTGGTGGGTGGAAACGCGACAAAGAGGCAGAACAGACTGAAAGAGCCAGACACCAAGGATGGATGTCCTGGTCTCAGACCCAGGTGGCTATAGAGCAGAACTGTATCACTGCAGTGACCGCAGTGGTAAACCACATCAACCCGTCCATTAGGGACACTTCTCTGGCCGTCAGTGTTGACTTTGACAGCACATTTGTATTTTTTTTTGTCATAGTCTTTTGAATAAATTCTGATTTAGCTATAGTCATATTTTAGTTACCTGAAAAA
>NC_136806.1:4266777-4317531 GCF_951216825.1 Electrona antarctica
TGTACTGGCCATTGAAAAACTACAACTCGCATTTAACTCATTACAAAGCTCTTTTAGCAACCTTAAACTAACACTTAATGACAATAAAACAAAATTCATGGTCTTCTCTAAATCAAAAAACATAGACTATTCTAATCTCCATATCACCACCACCAATGGATCAACAATAGAAAGAGTCTCGGAATATAAGTATCTTGGTATATGGCTGGACGACAAATGCAATTTCAAATACCACATAGATAATCTGGTTTAAAAACTACGTCAAAAAATTGGCTTCCTATACAGAAATAAAGCAAATTTTCCCAGGATCTGTAGAAAACGGATTATTGAAGCCACATTTCTATCCGTACTGGACTATGGAGACATAATCTATCGTCATGCAGCTGCCTCCACACTCAAGCCACTGGACTCAGTTTACCACTCGGCTCTGAGGTTTATTACTGGAGACAGCTATGATACTCATCACTGTACCCTATATGATAATGTAGGCTGGTCTTCTCTGACTGAAAGACGCAAAAATAACTGGTACCTCTTCATATATAAAGCCCTGGTCGGGAAATTACCATCATATATTTCTTCCATGTTACATCAGAAACCTAGTCGCATTGTAACTCGCTCCAGTGATTGGCTAGGCCTTCTGGTCCCTTTTGCCAACTCTGAACTTGGAAAGGCTGCTTTCAGCATCGGTGCACCTGAGTCTTGGAATGTCTTGCAACAAGAACTTAAACTTAATACCCTGGCATCAATTGGTCATTTTAGAAATGTACTCAATAACCGTCCATCACCTGTATGTTGCTGTTTTAACTGATTGCTGAATATATAATTGTATTAACGGTTTGTTGTAACTAATATTGTTGTATTACTGTTTTTTTTTCTGTATGTAATCTCGGCATCATTGTAAATGAGGGGTTCCCTCAATGGTCTCTCCGAGAATTTAAATAAAGGTTGAATGAATGAATGATGAAACAGCCTTGCTTGATGGCTCTGTTCTGCCGTCCTCCCACCCCCCCCCCCCCGCCCCCATCGAGCAGAGCTGTTCTGTCAAAACCACGTGACTCCCATTGAAAATGAATTGCAAGCTGCTCCCCCACCACCCCATCCCCTAGAACAGAGACAGAACACGCTTTCTGTCTCTGTTTAGAATGTGTGAGCGAGGCCTGGGCTCCATGCAGTGCCTTGGCTGCAAACATTGTTGTCCATGCCTCCACCGCAGCACATATGACAACAGTTATTTAATAATACAACACACCTGGTGGGCATATCCTGTACCTACTGTACCATAGAATTATAATATATTTTATAATTATTAATATATATCTAGAGAGCGGACACAATTACATTAGAGGTACAGTGACAAAATCTGGCAGAGAAATACTAAATGCATGACACCATTCTCAAGCAATAACAAGGTCTCAAAGGATGTCTGTACGAGAAATAAGAAATACGAACACGGAGAGAGAAAGAAACTATAAAACATGGACGAGAAGAAAAGCCTTGGGAATGAAACAGCCCCAAAGCACAGACTATAAAGCTAGGACTCCTGCCAAGCTAAAGCCGGGGCCTATATGCGAGTATACATTAAATAGTAATTAGCAGAATGATTAGAACAAGTGGATTCAGTGCTCGGTGGACTGGTGATGTGTCAATATGTGCTTGGTGCAGAGAGAGGCCCGAAGCCACAGTTGGTATGGAACTTCAACCCGTTCAAACTCGGGGAAAGCATCTATTTGAACCACTTTTAACCCATTTACCGCTAGCATTAATTAATCCCTCGATCGCGTACTGCCAGGGTTTTATCGCGCGTAACACCTACTTTGAAGAGCCAAATAAGTTTTGTGTCCCAGAGTATTGTTTGCGGTAGCAACATCAGCTAGCCATCGAAACCGATCAAAAAGCGATTAAACAATTCGAACACGAGAAATGTGCGTTTGGCGGAGCAGTTAGAAAGGGTAGGTTCTCGTTTTCCTCATGCCCGGCGGCAGGCCGGGATTCCTTCAAAATAGAAGCTCTGGGGTGCCGGAAAGACATGGCCGCTTTTACTCTGAAACTTACTATTTTCAGCATGCAACCAAGTGTAAAATGACTTATACTGGATCTCATTTTAGTCTAGTTTTTATTTGTTGATGAAATTGTTAATATATTTAGTTTCAGTTTTAGTCATCATAGCTTAGTTTTCATTTAGTCAGTCGTCAGTGAAAAAAGGTAGTCGACGAACATTTTTTGTCCTAGTTTTAGTCGACGAAATCAACACTGGCTCGCCACAGGCGTGCACGCTTGTAGTGTAATACAAATATATAGAGAACAGGAAAGGTACACTGTACTGTAGTAGTGGTAAATATATAGAGAACAGGAAAGGTACACTGTAGTAGTGGTAAATATATAGAGAACAGGAAAGGTACACTGTAGTAGTGTAGTGTAATACAAATATATAGAGAACAGGAAAGGTACACTGTAGTAGTGTAGTGTAATACAAATATATAGAGAACAGGAAAGGTACACTGTAGTAGTGTAGTGTAATACAAATATATAGAGAACAGGAAAGGTACACTGTAGTAGTGGTAAATATATAGAGAACAGGAAAGGTACACTGTAGTAGTGGTAAATATATAGAGAACAGGAAAGGTACACTGTAGTAGTGGTAAATATATAGAGAACAGGAAAGGTACACTGTAGTAGTGGTAAATATATAGAGAACAGGAAAGGTACACTGTAGTAGTGTAGTGTAATACAAATATATAGAGAACAGGAAAGGTACACTGTAGTAGTGGTAAATATATAGAGAACAGGAAAGGTACACTGTAGTAGTGGTAAATATATAGAGAACAGGAAAGGTACACTGTAGTAGTGTAGTGTAATACAAATATATAGAGAACAGGAAAGGTACACTGTAGTAGTGGTAAATATATAGAGAACAGGAAAGGTACACTGTAGTAGTGGTAACCACAAATATATAGAGAACAGGAAAGGTACACTGTAGTAGTGGTAACCACAAATATATAGAGAACAGGAAAGGTACACTGTAGTAGTGTAGTGTAATACAAATATATAGAGAACAGGAAAGGTACACTGTAGTAGTGGTAAATATATAGAGAACAGGAAAGGTACACTGTAGTAGTGGTAACCACAAATATATAGAGAACAGGAAAGGTACTGTAGTAGTGTAGTGTAATACAAATATATAGAGAACAGGAAAGGTACTGTAGTAGTGTAGTGTAATACAAATATATAGAGAACAGGAAAGGTACACTGTAGTAGTAGCCTGGAACACAAATATATAGAGAACAGGAAAGGTACACTGTAGTAGTAGCCTGGCACACAAATATATAGAGAACAGGAAAGGTACACTGTAGTAGTAGCCTGGAACTCACCTATGCTTTTTATGGCATAGGCAGCTCCCGGCAGGATCCGCCGGGAGAAACTATGCGCAGCTGCTAGACATGAGACTAATTACTTAGAGCGACAGAGAGGAGTGTGTGTGTGTACGGGTGTGTGTCAATTTAACAAAGGTGCAGACGATCAGAAATCAGCAGAGAGTGAGTGATGTTTGTGCTACTCTATGCCTAATTGAAGTGGACTCGGACCCAGACTTTTTTTTCCTCCCTGGAAATAAAAACGTCTGGGTTTCCGAGGCTACTGTAGTAGTGGTAACCACAAGGTTGCCAGTTCGAACCCGGTGCTCCCCCAGTAGTACAGAGTTAGTGTCGAAGTGTCCTTGAGCAAGACTCTGAACCCCTAATTGCTCCTGATGAGCAGGTTGGTGCCTTGCATGGTTTCCTCCACCATCGGTGTGTGAATGGGTGAATGTAATGCACAATCTATATGTAAATCGCCTTGGATAAAGGCGCTAAGTAATATATAATTGCACCATTTACCATTCATATTCTGTACCGTATACATCATAGGATGGCTGATAGTGAAGTAACAGTAGAGGGGAGTACAGTAAGTCATGTTATTATTATGAATGCATTCTTCAGCTGCAGAGGATTATCCTAATAGGAAGATTCCTCATGCAAAGGACATGCAGCGGGTAATGTTTAGCAAAACGTTTGTGGTTTTCCACCAAACTTCGGTGTAATTCACTGGCTAACCTCCCACATTATTATTATTATTTTGAAATAAAAGATGAATATTAATGTACATGTGTGTCTCTGGCGTTCCCTGTACTTAACCCATTTTGGGCGGGAACCCCTTTTGGTGTTTTAAAGCTTTATGTTATACTTTAGCTATTGAAAAATAGCAGATCTACAAGCTCATAGCGCGGCACCGAGTGCCGCGCTATGAACTTGTAGGTCTGCTATTTTTGAAAAATCATGAAAATGTGCCTCAAATCTTTGAATATATATTATTACAGAGTGAACATTTTTACTTAAATCTTTGCTTCTGGGGGGAGGGTCCCTGGAACAACATATTTTCAGATGGGGGTCGGCGGCATATTACATATCATTTTTGGGGTCCTTGACATGAAATATTGAGAACCACTGATATAGAAACGAGGTTTTTGAGAAATACATTTTTTTTTATTTCGATGTCAGGCCTAAATGGGTTAATTTCCCTCCTCTCTTGGGGGGGGGGGGGGGGGGGGGGTGCTGTTTGGATGGATCTGGTAAGAGCACTACAGCGTTAGAACCCGGGCCCGGCTCCATCTGGGGAGCGTGTGTCTCGATGCTAATTGTTATTCAGTGGGTGTTCCCGTATCAAAACTGTTCCACTCCATAACTCTCCCGGGGGTTGGACTCAATTCTAAGGTCCACCGATTATATGAAAACAGATGTTTCTTCCAAAGCACATGTTTGTTGGTGAAGAGCAGGTCCTCCCAGGACAGCCCTGCAGGTCCACCCAGGACAGGCCAGCAGGTCCACCCAGGACAGGTCCACCCAGGACAGCCCTGCAGGTCCACCCAGGACAGGCCAGCAGGTCCACCCAGGACAGGTCCACCCAGCAGGTCCACCCAGGACAGCCCAGCAGGTCCACCCAGGACAGCCCTGCAGGTCCACCCAGGACAGGTCCACCCAGGACAGCCATGCAGGTCCACCCAGGACAGGTCCACCGTCGCAGGTGTACATGCGTGTTGTGTGTACATGTGTGTACATGCATGTGTAAATGTGTTGTGTGTGCATGTGTGTACATGTGTTGTGTGTGCATGTGTGTACATGTGTTGTGTGTGCATGTGTGTACATGCGTGTGTACATGTGTGTTGTGTGTGTGCATGTGTACATAAATGGTAAATGGTGCATTTATATAGCGCCTTTATCCAAGGCGCTTTACATAGATTGTGCATTACATTCACCCATTCATAATCATACACACATTCATACACCGATTGCGGCAGAAGCCATGCAAGGTACCAACCAGCACATCGGGAGCAATTTGGGGTTCAGTGTCTTGCCCAAGGACACTTCGACATGTAGACAGGAGGAGCCGGGATTCGAACCGCCGACCCATGGATCATTGGACGACCTGCTCTACCTCCTGAGTCACAGTCGCAGTCGTACATGTGTGTTGTGTGTGCATGTGTACATGCCTGTGCAGTGTGTTTTGTGTGTACAGTATGTGTACATGTGTGTTATGTGTGTGCATGTGTACATGTGTGTTGTGTGTGCATGTGTACATGCATGTGTACATGTGTGCATGCTATGAACAGAGTGTTGTGTGTGTGTACATGTGTGCATGCTATGAACAGAGTGTTGTGTGTGTGTACATGTGTGCATGCTATGAACAGAGTGTTGTGTGTGTGTACATGTGTGCATGCTATGAACAGAGTGTTGTGTGTGTGTACATGTGTGCATGCTATGAACAGAGTGTTGTGTGTGTGTACATGTGTGCATGCTATGAACAGAGTGTTGTGTGTGTGTACATGTGTGCATGCTATGAACAATTGAGTGTTGTGTGCCAATATTGTTGTGATAAAGGGAATACAGAGCATCCGAGGACAGCAGACCCAGAGGTTTGGGAACATAATGTATGCCTTCTCTAACTCATATTAAAAATAAGGATTTTTGTATGTTTATATTAAATTGTATTATACGTTTATATGGTTGTTATTATATTAAGATGATTGCCCTACCAGCAGTTAAAAAACATGTTGTTGTAAAACACACTTTCAATTATAAATACAAATTAGCACAATTACTCAAGACGAGAGTAATTATTGTGTAAAGATTGCTTATTCTCATGCAATGCTTGAAGGACAACGAGACCAAGGAGTCTAGCCGTTGCTGATCAGTGTTAATTAAAGATAAGTGTCAAGGAGGAAAATAACCCAAACTAGAAAAGTGTGGTTGCCGCAATCGCTTACATAGGCCCCTCCCACTAATGGTGCTAGCCAATTACAATGTCACATCACCCCTGTGATCATGTGTTAAGTAATTCGGAGGGGATTTATCCCCCCAACAAACGGTTGCATTGTTTGCATTTGCGGAGCCCCCTATGGATGAAAATGGAATTGTTTTTGGCTTTTGGTTGATTAAACCACAAGGGGCACTGGTTCAAATGTGGGGTGGATTGGACGTTTTTTCCGTGATTTGTGGCATTTTTTTGTAAAATAGGCCCCTCCCACTAACTTCGGACGAGGATTACGGCCGAACAATAGGGACTACCAACATTCTGCCATTGGTGTTTTAATCGGATATGTCCAGAGATCATGTGTGCGATTTTTGTGAGATTTGGACAAAATCTGTAGGGGGAGGAGCAAAAAGTGTGTTTTGGAGAAAATTCTAAATGGCAGAAAATCTATCCTGACGGAAATGGGCGTGGCTTATATGGGGAGATGCGTCATGACCCAAGGAATCCAGCGAAAAGGGAATTCAGATTTTACACCCTATGGTAGAAGAGTTATAAGCCGAAATGTAAAGTGGGCTGTTATAGCGCCACCATGAGGCCGACCGATAACAATAAGTTAATTAATTTTGGTAATTATTATGAACCTACCCTCCAAGTTTTGTAATTATAGTGCTTACAGTCTCCGAGGAGAAAATACTTGAATGTGATTTTTCTCATTTTCCCATTCATGTCAATGGGGAAATGTAATTCACAAATACATTAATATCAATTAAACTAAACAACATAGCAAAATACAAGCACACCATTCCCGATGAAGCCGGTCAATTTGAGATATGGCTCAAGTGTGTACCGTCAAAACTGTGGGAGGAGTAGTGAATGAAAAAAAAGGTTATGGCCCGGAAAGAATAATAAAGAAAGTGTGATAATTACTATCGTCTGGTTGCCACAGTAATAAGACGATGCTCTTGAAGGTTCCCCACGCCATTATAACACCACTACAAAGTACAAATACCAACTAAAATGGAACAATTATGCATAATGTAAAACTCATTAAGATTTATAAATATTGTGTCAGTTTGTAGCCTAAGTGCACCATACAGGTTTTAGTGTGTTATGGTACCACGGCTATTCTCTTTACTTATTATAAAAGGTGCATGCAGTTGATTTGTAAGAATACTCATAGCTCACGTCCAGCGCGCGCCGCGCAGTGATCTTGGTAGATGTGCCATCTTCAGTCGTCACAACGCTGTCCCACAGCCAGTGTACATCAGGGCATTGGAGGGGCAAGGGCTAAGTTCAACATATGTATTCATGCACACGCATCTATCTTAGGTCTATAAATGCACCATGTCTCCGTACGTCTGTCTGTAGGCCCTGCCCGCCCACGGTGCACCTTTCTGGGGCAGGGGAAGCCGTTGCCGTTGCCCCCTTGTTAATCTCGTTCGCTGGAGCTCCAGCCTCCTTAAGGCTGGAGCGGGGCTTGACGAGCTCCCCTGCCCGCCCACGGTGCACCTTTCTGGGGCAGGGGAAGCCGGCCGAGGCCCCCTTGTTAATCTCGTTTGCTGGAGCTCCAGCCTCCTTAAGGCTGGAGCGGGGCTTGACGAGCTCCCCTGCCCGCCCACGGTGCACCTTTCTGGGGCAGGGGAAGCCGGTCGAGGGCCCCGAAATCACCTACTGTACGTACGTCTGTATACGTACGTGTGTACGGTACGGCTGTAATCCACGTAACTCGAGAACCGTTCGCCCCACCGACCTCAAATTCGACACACGCGTTCCACCCCACCACAGGGAGTGCAGTGTCTGGTGTCGAGTCCGTCGGACCCACGGTTGTCCAGAAACGCCACAAAAGGCCTCTGCCCGGGCTCTGGACAGGGCCCCTGCCCACCAGGGTCCATATATGGAGCTGGCCTGTTCTGACATCACAACACTCCATATTTGGGCATGCCTGACACAGAACTCCAAATATAGCATAAATGGGACACAGACAGATGGGTAAAACGGGTACTCTGACACGGGTGGCCGGGTGGGTCATGGATCTCCAACTTCCATCGATACCAACTCGGTGATCTCCAACCGGGCACCGGTCTAGTGCTCATGATTACACACAGATACACAAATCCTTTAAATTGGTGCTTCTCAAAGTGGTGTCCGTTCATGGGGTCAAGGGACCGTTCATGGTTCCTCGAGGGGGTTCCAAATGTACCCTTAACAGGTACAGTATGTAACCCTGAGAGTGTATAAATGGAACCAAATTATGGTTATATGTATGCACTCAATTTATAGGGGTCCTTTTTGAGAACCACTGCTCTTCATGCATGCTTAATGACCAGGTGTGAGGTCCATGTTAATTGGTCTTAATGAATGTTCAACTCACCAGGTGTGAGGTCCATGTTAATTGGTCTTAATGAATGCTCAACTCACCAGGTGTGAGGTCCATGTTAATTGGTCTTAATGAATGTTCAACTCACCAGGTGTGAGGTCCATGTTAATTGGTCTTAATTAATGCACAACTCACCAGGTGTGAGGTCCATGTTAATTGGTCTTAATTAATGCACAACTCACCAGGTGTGAGGTCCATGCTAATTGGTCTTAACCCATTTAGGCCTGACGTCGAAATTAAAAAAACGTTTGCTCTGAAAGAATATATATATTCAAAGATTTGTGCCGCATTTTTACGATTTTTCAAAAATGAGCTTGTAGATCTGTTATTTTTCAATAGCTAAAGTATAACACAATGCTTAGTTAAAACACCAAAAGGGGTTCCCGCCCAGAATGGGTGAATGCACAACTCACCAGGTGTGAGGTCCATGTTAATTGGTCTTAATGAATGTTCAACTCACCAGGTGTGAGGTCCATGTTAATTGGTCTTAATGAATGCTCAACTCACCAGGTGTGAGGTCCATGTTAATTGGTCTTAATGAATGCTCAACTCACCAGGTGTGAGGTCCATGTTAATTGGTCTTAATGAATGCTCAACTCACCAGGTGTGAGGTCCATGTTGGTCTTAATGAATGCTCAACTCACCAGGTGTGAGGTCCATGTTAATTGGTCTTAATGAACGCTCAACTCACCAGGTGTGAGGTCCATGTTAATTGGTCTTAATGAATGCACAACTCACCAGGTGTGAGGTCCATGTTAATTGGTCTTAATGAATGCACAACTCACCAGGTGTGAGGTCCATGTTAATTGGTCTTAATGAATGCACAACTCACCAGGTGTGAGGTCCATGTTAATTGGTCTTAATGAATGCTCAACTCACCAGGTGTGAGGTCCATGTTGGTCTTGTCGTTACATCCCTGCAGTGAGTCCAGGGTTCGGGTCATCTGGCTGGTGAAGTCCTCTCCTCCGTTCATGCACTCCCTCTGCAGGTGATGGCGCAGGTCTGTGATGTCATACTCGTACCTGTACAGTAGGAGGAGGAGTTAAAAAGGGAAAGGTCTGTGATGTCAGAATCGTACCTGTACAGTAGGAGGAGGAGTTAAAAGGGAAAGGTCTGTGATGTCACTGTCTTCAGCCCATTTGAAATCAACTTAACTGTGTGTGTGTGTGTGTGTGTGTGTGTGTGTGTGTGTGTGTGTGTGTGTGTGTGTGTGTGTGTGTGTGTGTGTGTCCTCCCATGGATCCACATTGTGTCCAGGGAACAATATTTGTATTTATGCCGTTCACATAATTTAGGAATGGCTTGAAGGTCATTCTGGAAAGATGCACGTTAACGAGGAGAGTTATGGTCCCAGAGAAGGTGATCGTAAATTCCACCCATCATGGTTTTACTCTACAGAGGGGGAGGTTGTGCAGAAAAGCAGGCGGACTCAAATAGCGTGTAGGACAGTCAACTTAATGTGTTTACACTACAGTACATTTTTGCGAGGGCAGGGTGAAGGGGCCGATTAAACAACTGATCTGTGCGGCCGGAGGTGCTGGATATTACCAGAAGATTCAAGGCAGCGCTTCACCGCACATAGACTGTGGGAATGATCGACTGGTCGCACATTCCCATTCGTCCACTTTGTGAACCGTAAAGCATGTCTTTCTTACGTGCTGCAGACTGAACTGCACCACATAATGCTGGTAAAACATCCGTTCTCTTGTTCAGATCACAAACCTAGAGGCTGAGATTTGAAGGTTTGTAGCGGTCTACAGTACTTGCACGCTCTGCTTGCGCACTAGTAGGCCATTTATGGCCTACTAGTGAGCAACAAGCAAGTAGGCACTCGACAGAGTGCAGTTCTAGTTTACATTAGGATCATATGTAGTCGGGCGACTGTAAAGACGAAACGGAAGTGCATGGGGAGGAGGCTTCACATCCGCTTTGCCCCTAATTCATAAAAAAGGGCTTCCGTTGCTCCAGACTGTATGACCTGACGCATTTGACAATACATTGTGGGAGGCAACAGTCTGGCCACACGAGAGACGAGACCACCCTATTGGCAGACATGCACAGAAAGAATACATCTATTCTAAAATATATAAAATAGAGAGAGAGAGAGAGAGAGAGAGAGAGAGAGAGAGAGAGAGAGAGAGAGAGAGAGAGAGAGAGAGAGAGAGAGAGATTCAGAATAAGTTATGTTATGGTTATCAGGCGCTAAATGTCTTCCTGTTGAAGAGATTATCAAAGACTTCCCCCGGCCATCTCAACGAGAAAATTACTTCCGATTGAACCGGTGGTGCATGGTGACGTGACACATTTGCATTCTAATTATTGGGCTATTATTCGAATGAATTAATATTCAACGATTATAGACCCATGTAAACACAGCTAGTGCTACAGACGCACTTTCTCAGCCTGCATGGCAGCGTAACTGCTTGTGAAAAATGAAATGTGCAAAAAGAGCAAATCAGCAATAAAACGATGCCCGGCGTGCTTTCTACTCTACTCTCTACATCCTGCAATGCAGGAATGGGTATGTTTGAGCATTGAATCCATTGCTGCAGGTCGCTAATAACCTGATTAGGATGAGTAATTAGTAACACAATCCACTGATTACTAATCTCACACTAATACAATCTGATTACATTCAATTACATCCTTCATCCCCTTTGCATATTGTTACCATCTTTCATAATCCCATTAGCTCATTTTGGGCGGGAACCCCTTTTGGTGTTAGCATTATGTTATGCTTTAGCTATTGAAAAATAACAGATCTACAAGCTCGTAGCGCGCCACTCGTAAGTCTGCTATTTTTGAAAAATCAAAGAACGACTGACATAGAAACATAGCTTTTTCAGAAAACTGTCAGGATGTAGAAGACATTTTTAGAATCTGATCTCAGGTCAAAATGGGTTAGTTATCATGTGCGGCGACGTCAGCGAGGGTATAACACCATGACGTATAACACCACGCGGTCACAACCGGTTCCTATAACACCATGCGGTCGCAACGGGTTCCTATAACACCATGCAGTCGCAACGGGTTCCTATAACACCATGCAGTCGCAACGGGTTCCTATAACACCATGCAGTCGCAACGGGTTCCTATAACACCATGCGGTCGCAACGGGTTCCTATAACACCATGCGGTCGCAACGGGTTCCTATAACACCATGCGGTCCCAACGGGTTCCTATAACACCATGCGGTCACAACGGGTTCCTATAACACCATGCGGTCGCAACGGGTTCCTATAACACCATGCGGTCGCAACGGGTTCCTATAACACCGGTTCCTATAACACCATGCGGTCGCAACGGGTTCCTATAACACCGGTTCCTATAACACCATGCGGTCGCAACGGGTTCCTATAACACCGGTTCCTATAACACCATGCGGTCGCAACGGGTTCCTATAACACCGGTTCCTATAACACCATGCGGTCACAACGGGTTCCTATAACACCATGCGGTCACAACGGGTTCCTATAACACCATGCGGTCACAACGGGTTCCTATAACACCATGCGGTCGCAACGGGTTCCTATAACACGGGTTCCTATAACACCATGCGGTCGCAACGGGTTCCTATAACACCGGTTCCTATAACACCATGTGGTCGCAACGGGTTCCTATAACACCATGCGGTCGCAACGGGTTCCTATAACACCGGTTCCTATAACACCATGCGGTCGCAACGGGTTCCTATAACACCGGTTCCTATAACACCATGCGGTCACAACGGGTTCCTATAACACCATGCGGTCGCAACGGGTTCCTATAACACCGGTTCCTATAACACCATGCAGTCACAACGGGTTCCTATAACACCATGCGGTCGCAACGGGTTCCTATAACACCATGCGGTCACAACGGGTTCCTATAACACCATGCGGTCACAACGGGTTCCTATAACACCATGCGGTCGCAACGGGTTCCTATAACACCATGCGGTCACAACGGGTTCCTATAACACCATGCGGTCACAACGGGTTCCTATAACACCATGCGGTCGCAACGGGTTCCTATAACACCATGCGGTCCCAACGGGTTCCTATAACACCATGCGGTCACAAGAGGTTCCTATAACACCATGGGGTCACAACGGGTTCCTATAACACCATGCGGTCACAAGAGGTTCCTATAACACCATGGGGTCACAACGGGTTCCTATAACACCATGCGGTCACAAGAGGTTCCTATAACACCATGGGGTCACAACGGGTTCCTATAACACCATGCGGTCACAACGGGTTCCTATAACACCATGCGGTCACAACGGGTTCCTATAACACCATGGGGTCACAACGGGTTCCTATAACACCATGCGGTCACAACGGGTTCCTATAACACCATGCGGTCACAACGGGTTCCTATAACACCATGCTGTCACAACGGGTTCCTATAACACCATGGGGTCGCAACGGGTTCCTATAACACCATGCGGTCGTAACGGGTTCCTATAACACCGGTTCCTATAACACCATGCGGTCGCAACGGGTTCCTATAACACCGGTTCCTATAACACCATGCGGTCGTAACGGGTTCCTATAACACCGGTTCCTATAACACCATGCGGTCGCAACGGGTTCCTATAACACCATGCGGTCGCAACGGGTTCCTATAACACCATGCGGTCGCAACGGGTTCCTATAACACCATGCGGTCGCAACCGGTTCCTATAACACCATGGGGTCGCAACGGGTTCCTATAACACCATGCGGTCGTAACGGGTTCCTATAACACCGGTTCCTATAACACCATGCGGTCGCAACGGGTTCCTATAACACCATGCGGTCGCAACGGGTTCCTATAACACCATGCGGTCGCAACGGGTTCCTATAACACCATGTGGTCGCAACGGGTTCCTATAACACCATGCGGTCCCAACGGGTTCCTATAACACCACGCGGTCCCAACGGGTTCCTATAACACCATGCGGTCCCAACGGGTTCCTATAACACCGGTTCCTATAACACCACGCGGTCGCAACGGGTTCCTATAACACCGGTTCCTATAACACCATGCGGTCGCAACGGGTTCCTATAACACCACACGGTCGCAACGGGTTCCTATAACACCGGTTCCTATAACACCACGCGGTCGCAACGGGTTCCTATAACACCGGTTCCTATAACACCATGCGGTCGCAACGGGTTCCTATAACACCGGTTCATATAACACCATGCGGTCGCAACGGGTTCCTATAACACCGGTTCCTATAACACCATGCGGTCGCAACGGGTTCCTATAACACGGGTTCCTATAACACCATGCGGTCGCAACGGGTTCCTATAACACCATGCGGTCGCAACGGGTTCCTATAACACCGGTTCCTATAACACCATGCGGTCGCAACGGGTTCCTATAACACGGGTTCCTATAACACCATGCGGTCGCAACGGGTTCCTATAACACCATGCGGTCGCAACGGGTTCCTATAACACCGGTTCATATAACACCATGCGGTCGCAACGGGTTCCTATAACACCGGTTCCTATAACACCATGCAGTCGCAACGGGTTCCTATAACACGGGTTCCTATAACACCATGCGGTCGCAACGGGTTCCTATAACACGGGTTCCTATAACACCATGCGGTCGCAACGGGTTCCTATTTTTAAATATCGACGTCATGCCTAAATGGGTTAAGTCTGCTGAGGAGGCACGTCTGAAGCCTGTCCTGGACGGCGGGGGGTGTCCTGGACGGCGGGGGGTGTCCTGGACGGCGGGGGGATGTCCTGGACGGCGGGGGGTATCCGGACGTAAAAACTAAATCCATAGTGGGTAATGTAAGTTTTCAAATGAATTTAGCGTAGAGTAAAAGTATGATATTTGCCTCTGAGATGTAGTGGGAGTAGAAGTAAAAGTACCGGAAATTGGAAATACTCCAGTCAAGTAAAAATACCGAAGAATCACACTGGGAATTTAATTTAATTTATTCACTTTGTGTAGGACAAAAATAGCCGATTTGCTCGTCCACATGATGTAAATTCTCCATTCATTGTCAATGGGAATTTAATGTCTGTGTAAGACGATAATTTACTCTACACTATAGCTGAATATAGGAGGGGCTAGTAGCGCCTCCTATAGCTGAATATAGGAGGGGCTAGCAGCGCCTCCTATAGCTGAATATAGGAGGGGCTAGCAGCGCCTCCTATAGCTGAATATAGGAGGGGCTAGTAGCGCCCCCTATAGCTGAATATAGGATGGGGCTAGTAGCGCCCACTATAGCTGAATATAGGAGGGGCTAGCAGCGCCCACTATAGCTGAATATAGGATGGGGCTAGTAGCGCCCACTATAGCTGAATATAGGAGGGGCTAGCAGCGCCTCCTATAGCTGAATATAGGAGGGGCTAGTAGCGCCCCCTATAGCTGAATATAGGATGGGGCTAGTAGCGCCCACTATAGCTGAATATAGGAGGGGCTAGCAGCGCCCACTATAGCTGAATATAGGAGGGGCTAGTAGCGCCCCCTTTAGCTGAATATAGGAGGGGCTAGTAGCGCCTCCTATAGCTGAATATAGGAGGGGCTAGCAGCGCCCCCTTTAGCTGAATATAGGAGGGGCTAGTAGCGCCTCCTATAGCTGAATATAGGAGGGGCTAGTAGCGCCTCCTCGAAAAGTAAACCCCCACCACCTGCCTACCCGTCCAAGATGGGCGTCTCGCGGATGCTGAGCGTGCCGCTGGAGTTGTGTCCCTGTCCGCGGGAGTTCCTCAGGCTCTCGCGGGCCTGGCCGCCCATCAGCACCGACGGGATGTAGTGGATCTCGTTGGCCGCCTCGGCGCTGGCGCTCTTCTGGGGCTGGGGGACGCGGCGCCGCTTGCACCAGCGCCTCCTAGTGTAGAGGATGAGCACCAGGCACAGGATGGAGAGCAGCAGGGCTATCATCCCTCCCTGCACGGAGGACAGAAAGACCAGCGGTTAGTATTATCCTCATCATCATACCATAATACTATAATTAAGCCAATGTCTGTCTGAATGAATGTCACTGTAACTGCTGTATCTCCTCACCGCCTGCACCAATCGCTCCCACTTTTCACACAGGCATTGACCATAATAATATGGAGGTCTTAACGAAGCCCTTTTTCCAATTTAACAACTTATAAATTAATAATGAATTTATTAGTGAATTCAAAATGCGAGTATTTCACAACGGGTAAGAGCTAGTTATAACTAAACATAACTAAACTAAACGTGTAGAGGATGAGCACCGGTCAAAACAGGCCGTGAGGAGAATATCCGGCTGGCCGTTTGTGTGTGTGCGTGTGTGTGTGTGTGTGTGTGTGTGTGTGTGTGTGTGTGTGTGTAGAGCGGACGTAGAATACGCATATCGACAGGCTGGGTGCTGGGCTAAAGAAACTTCAGTAGATATTGGATGGAGCCCACACACCACAGGTACAAGAAAGACGTTCTTTATTGAGAATTCTGACAACGTTTCGATCTATTTGATCTTCATCAGGTCATGTGCGTGCGTGCGTGCGTGCGTGCGTGCGTGCGTGCGTGCGTGCGTGCGTGCGTGCGTGCGTGCGTGCAAACATCTGAGATGGATTAGAGAGGTGACCGTGACACCTGACATGAATGAGGGTAGCGATATTACGTAGATGACACAACCAGGTCATGTGACACCAGCGGCCAGGCCTCGTTTTCGTTCTGATAACATGATGTCCTTAATAGATTCCATACAGGGAAGAAAGTTAGCCAAATGTAGGAAAGAGGGTGAGTGTGTGTGTCAGTGTCGTGCATGTAGCCATGGTTTTATGCTGTGTACTGTTTTAACAGACTTATCCTATACGTCAAAGGTGCCCAAAAGGTAGATCGCAATCTACCAGTAGATCACAAAGGATGTGCAGGTAGATCACATGACAAGAATATTTAATTTAAATATAAAAACATTTTTTGGCATCTGCCACTTCAATTAAGTTGACTTGATTGATTGACTGACATAAAAAAGTGCCTGTCAGCTCAAACCCACAATGCAATACTTTGTTTTCAAGAGTGTTGCTGCGCACAAATGTCGGTAGATTACAAATGAAATACAAAAAAAAATACCTATTCCATTTCTCCCCTTTCCCATTCCAAGTGCATTTGTCTTAAATGTAATGCCAGCGCTGCGCTATTCAAAAGCCATTTTCAGCAATGGTATTATAATGTTTTCAGTGAGTAGATCTTGTTGAGCTGGTCATTTTGAAAGTAGCTATCATGTCAAAAAATCACACCCGTGTGAACTGAGTGTGTAAGGTATTATATAGCCTGATCAGCTGTGGTCTGACGTAATGGCTGACGTAATGAAATCACACCCGTGTGAACTGAGTGACCATAGCAACCATGCTAATTGTTTTGGTACGAACAAACACGTGGACACGTGGACACGTAAACTAACAAAGCCAGTTGTTGGAGTGGTTTACACCACTCCAACAGAGTGGGCACCCCTGTATACGTCATCGTAAAGAGTGGGCACCCCTGTATACGTCATCATAAAGAGTGGGCACCCCTGTATACGTCATCATAAAGAGTGGGCACCTCTGTATACGTCATCGTAAAGAGTGGGCACCCCTGTATACGTCATCGTAAAGAGTGGGCACCCCTGTATACGTCATCGTAAAGAGTGGGCACCTCTGTATACGTCATCATAAAGAGTGGGCACCCCTGTATACGTCATCGTAAAGAGTGGGCACCCCTGTATACGTCATCGCAAAGAGTGGGCACCCCTGTATACGTCATCGTAAAGAGTGGGCACCTCTGTATACGTCATCATAAAGAGTGGGCACCCCTGTATACGTCATCATAAAGAGTGGGCACCCCTGTATACGTCATCGTAAAGAGTGGGCACCTCTGTATACGTCATCATAAAGAGTGGGCACCCCTGTATACGTCATCGTAAAGAGTGGGCACCCCTGTATACGTCATCATAAAGAGTGGGCACCCCTGTATACGTCATCATAAAGAGTGGGCACCCCTGTATACGTCATCATAAAGAGTGGGCACCCCTGTATACGTCATCATAAAGAGTGGGCACCCCTGTATACGTCATCATAAAGAGTGGGCACCTCTGTATACGTCATCATAAAGAGTGGGCACCCCTGTATACGTCATCGTAAAGAGTGGGCACCCCTGTATACGTCATCATAAAGAGTGGGCACCTCTGTATACGTCATCGTAAAGAGTGGGCACCCCTGTATACGTCATCATAAAGAGTGGGCACCCCTGTATACGTCATCATAAAGAGTGGGCACCCCTGTATACGTCATCATAAAGAGTGGGCACCCCTGTATACGTCATCATAAAGAGTGGGCACCCCTGTATACGTCATCATAAAGAGTGGGCACCTCTGTATACGTCATCATAAAGAGTGGGCACCCCTGTATACGTCATCATAAAGAGTGGGCACCTCTGTATACGTCATCGTAAAGAGTGGGCACCCCTGTATACGTCATCATAAAGAGTGGGCACCCCTGTATACGTCATCATAAAGAGTGGGCACCCCTGTATACGTCATCATAAAGAGTGGGCACCTCTGTATACGTCATCATAAAGAGTGGGCACCTCTGTATACGTCATCGTAAAGAGTGGGCACCCCTGTATACGTCATCATAAAGAGTGGGCACCCCTGTATACGTCATCATAAAGAGTGGGCACCCCTGTATACGTCATCATAAAGAGTGGGCACCTCTGTATACGTCATCATAAAGAGTGGGCACCCCTGTATACGTCATCATAAAGAGTGGGCACCTCTGTATACGTCATCATAAAGAGTGGGCACCTCTGTATACGTCATCATAAAGAGTGGGCACCCCTGTATACGTCATCGTAAAGAGTGGGCACCTCTGTATACGTCATCATAAAGAGTGGGCACCCCTGTATACGTCATCGTAAAGAGTGGGCACCTCTGTATACGTCATCATAAAGAGTGGGCACCCCTGTATACGTCATCATAAAGAGTGGGCACCCCTGTATACGTCATCATAAAGAGTGGGCACCCCTGTATACGTCATCATAAAGAGTGGGCACCCCTGTATACGTCATCATAAAGAGTGGGCACCCCTGTATACGTCATCATAAAGAGTGGGCACCCCTGTATACGTCATCATAAAGAGTGGGCACCCCTGTATACGTCATCATAAAGAGTGGGCACCCCTGTATACGTCATCGTAAAGAGTGGGCACCCCTGTATACGTCATCATAAAGAGTGGGCACCTCTGTATACGTCATCATAAAGAGTGGGCACCCCTGTATACGTCATCATAAAGAGTGGGCACCCCTGTATACGTCATCATAAAGAGTGGGCACCTCTGTATACGTCATCGTAAAGAGTGGGCACCCCTGTATACGTCATCGTGAAGAGTGGGCACCCCTGTATACGTCATCGTGAAGAGTGGGCACCCCTGTATACGTCATCGTGAAGAGTGGGCACCCCTGTATACGTCATCGTGAAGAGTGGGCACCCCTGTATACGTCATCGTGAAGAGTGGGCACCCCTGTATACGTCATCATAAAGAGTGGGCACCCCTGTATACGTCATCATAAAGAGTGGGCACCCCTGTATACGTCATCATAAAGAGTGGGCACCTCTGTATACGTCATCATAAAGAGTGGGCACCCCTGTATACGTCATCATAAAGAGTGGGCACCTCTGTATACGTCATCATAAAGAGTGGGCACCCCTGTATACGTCATCATAAAGAGTGGGCACCCCTGTATACGTCATCGTAAAGAGTGGGCACCCCTGTATACGTCATCGTAAAGAGTGGGCACCTCTGTATACGTCATCGTAAATAGTGGGCACCCCTGTATACGTCATCATAAAGAGTGGGCACCCCTGTATACGTCATCATAAAGAGTGGGCACCCCTGTATACGTCATCGTAAAGAGTGGGCACCCCTGTATACGTCATCGTAAAGAGTGGGCACCCCTGTATACGTCATCGTGAAGAGTGGGCACCCCTGTATACGTCATCATAAAGAGTGGGCACCTCTGTATACGTCATCGTAAATAGTGGGCACCCCTGTATACGTCATCGTAAAGAGTGGGCACCCCTGTATACGTCATCGTGAAGAGTGGGCACCCCTGTATACGTCATCATAAAGAGTGGGCACACCTGTATACGTCATCGTATGACGGCACTAGCTTTGTTTGTTTAACATGTTGGAGCACGTTAGGTTAAAGGTCAACTCCATGTGTTTGGTTATTTATGGGTGTGCGAGATTTGTACTCATAATGAGAAATTATATATTGGGTCAGATTGATTGGAGATTAAGCAGCTCCTCTAGAGTGGGAGAGCTCAGGTCCCCACATTCCATTCTACAAACAGACCGGTGGTTTTCGGGGGTTTTACGGCCTTCTCCTGTTGTAAGACAGGCCATTATTGACTCCTTTTACAGGGGAAGTCAACTCAGCTAGAACATACAATATTGAAGTAACCAATCTTTAATTCCTCTTCAATTGTTTAAATGTGTTCTAATAACCTATTATATATTGGGTTGGTAAAAAGCCTAAATAATAAATATGTGATAGTCTAACAGCTAAGGTCAGCGGTGCAGGCAGGGAGCTGGCTGCTGTGGCTCAGAGGTGCAGGCAGGATGGTCAGTGGCATCTGATTGGCTGAAAGTGTTAGTATGGAGGTGGGATCAGTCAGAAGGCTGCATTGACTATTCTGTATGGCACAAAGTGTAATCAGATTCACCAATACCATCGAACGTGATACATGTCTGTCTAGGCAGAGACCAGCGGTATGTATTTGCTATATACTATATGCTATAAATATGTGATAGTACAGTATTCATAATTGAAGTAATATGATGTTTAGATTGTAACCAAATGTCATTTATGTTTCTTTTCTCCATTGACTGAATGCTAAGGTAGATTTAAAACCACTTAATGTACCATTAATGTACCACTTAATGTACCATTAATGTGTCACTGAACTAAGTCTGAGAGTCAACAATGACAAGCTAAGCTGTACCATGATCTGGGAGTCTTAGAGTGTTCAAATGATAGCTAGAATTCCTACCGACAGAGTTAGGATAGAACCACAGACCAATAGGACCTGTAATCCAGGCCGGGATACTGTATTCATCTTGTGTTGTGGAAATGTGAAGAGAACGTGTGAATGTATGATTGTAAGTGTTTATAATTAATATGAATTAATAAAAACCCTATAAAATGCACGTTTGAGTTCATCAAATATAAGCTATCATTGGAGCATTTAGTTCACTGTGCGTGTTAGTCACTTTAACTCTGCCTACTGCATGGGCTGGTCGGAGCCCGGGCACAACATCGCCAAATAACCGAACAGTTTTAAATCGTAGTGCGTCACTGACGTGACTTGTCTTAAAACAAGATTTGTACCGTGCGCATCAGCGCACAGTTTTAAATCGTTGCTGGGGGTTTGAAGCGTAATATAGCCTAAAATCTAGACATATTACTAGTTTCAAATCGCTGCGTGCAGCGACTAGCTTTAAACAGTTCACCATATGTGACCAGATTTGACTGAGAGCCTGCCATCGCGCACATTCCAGCTTTTCACCAGAGGAGAAAAACTTTTTTTTCAAAATGAGTTAATAGCACAGGCAGACTCTTCACATACTAGAGCATGTCTGAAATAAGTGTCAGAGCTGAAATCGACATGTAAATATGAAATAAATGCTTAAACATGTAGCTAGGTGTAATGTTAGAGACCACAGAAGTGAACCTTTCAAGCCTGTTTTCTCAACTCGCTGTTTTCTGCAAGACATTACTCTATAAGCCATATCTCCAAAACTGGTGGGCCAAACTGAACAACCAATATGTAAATTTGAAGCTGATTCCCTGCTTTCATATGACATAAAAAAACGAAAATTCAAAAAAATCCAATGGCAGTCCCTCAGTCAAATTTAGTCACATATACCAGTTTAAAGCGCTGTGCTACTAGAGTGCACAGTTTTAAATCGTACGGCCACTAAAGGGCCTAATGTACGGAGTTTAAATCGCGGAGCGAATAGTTTGATTCGTTGCGTGGCCGTGCGCACAGTTTAATTCATAGCGTGTCACTGACGTGACTTGACTTGAAACAAGATCTGTACCGTGCGCTCAGCGCACAGCTTAGATCACGGCCGGGCGGTTTGGAAGCATAATATAGCCTAAACTGAGACCGTTTGGACATATTATGGTTTCAATCGCTACCGCGTTTAAAGAACTTTAAATTAGTGGTCACTAAAGTGGCCACAATTTAAAGGCAGTTGTACTGTGCATTGGGATCAGTGCACAGTAATTCGCCGCCGAGCGAAAGTTAATTCGCCGCCGTGCGAACTGTTTAAACCATAGAGCCACTAAAGTGCCTAGTTTGAACAGAAAGAAAGTCCCGTACGCTGGGATCAGCGTGCAGCAGCAACACGCGCCCGGGCATATTTAAGATATAATATAGTCTGAACCGAAACCGTTTGACATATTACAGTTTAAATTGCTACCGCGTTGTAAAGGGCTTTAAATAGCAGTCACTAAAGGGATCTGCAATTTAAAGTTGTTTAATTCAGAATATAGTTCAACTGAGACGGTTTGAATTTATTCGGTTGCCGTGCTGTTAAATTAAACAGCGTAGATCGGTGTATAGTCACTAAAGTGACCACAATTGTAACAAAAATAAATTACCGTGTGTTGGGACCAGCACACAGAGTTGAATCGTGCCACACTAATAACCACAAGTGTGGTTATTATTGTCTGGTGTGACGTTATTCAACTGAAATTCAAGCCGTGCGTTGATAGCAGCGCATGTGAATGCGATGCCGCAGTCGTTAGTATCCACAGGATTAAATCAAACTATAAATGCTGCCGTGACGGCATGCCGTTTTGATTTGTGCTACTAAACTAAGCGACACCGTTAAACTGTTTTCATGTGGGTATGGGTCCATGTGGAGACAGCTGTTAAAACCGTAAGCCACAAAAGTGACTGCGGGTTTAACAATAGTTTGGGAGTCATTGTTCGATAAGGCAGAGTTCTAATCAACGGTCAGTTTAGGAAACTGATTATTTAAGAATATTTGTAACCAAACATAAAGTTTAATTGAGACCGGATAAGACACCGGTCGTTTAAACCAAGAGAGGTGCTTTTGTACTTTTCCTGCTGGGTGCTGAGGCAGCACCAAGAACAGCAGTTTAGTGCATGTGAGGGGGGGGGAAATTCCTCTTTCCCACTGTCATGCAAATGTCCCAATGTGTCACTGGAGTGACAGGGGGACTGGTAATTACTGCGGCGGTATAATCTACCATAGTCGTAATTAATAGCGGTGTAATCCACCGAGTATTCCGTGTGATCCACGATGCTAATGAATGATAAATGTTTAGAACAAAATAGGGTTTTAAACTCAGCGTTAAAGGCGATGTAATAATCTTACAAGTCAATAATGTTTAACGCTGAAAGCGTGCTTTGAAGTGCGCATAAAGGAAGGGCGTGTCTATAATAACTGTTGCGTGACGCATCTAGCAAAACCTGTGATCCAGGTTTACGGAAGGCTATAGAGTTTGACCGCCCACGGCCAATATAAATCTATATACTTATATTATATATAATCTATATAATATAAAAAAGGTTTATTTGGTGAAGGTATTAACAGGGAAGTATGGGCTTCTCTGAGTACAAATAATAGGCACATTTGTTGTGTCAGAGTCCGCTAATTAAAGCTGGGCAAAAAAAAAACTAACCATTTACTTGAGTGAATGAATGATTTGTGAAGTCGACTAAACCACTAACCCAGTCAAATTAGTTCCTGTACTGTTTGTTAAGGGGAGGGACAGAGGGGGTGGAAAAATGGCTTCTTTAAACGAGCTAAAGATACAGAGCTCACAGGCTCAAGCTATGTTTGATAGTACAACCTATAGGGTGGATCTTTGTATTGACAAGGGTTCATTCAGTGAGATAACTGAAAGTTTTGCTGAGCTGGACAGGGCGATGGACGATGTGATAGACGCGTCGTCAGATTACGAGATGATCCTTCAGGAACAAAACGAAGATAGACTCGCACACATAGAAAATGAATTACTGAATTTATATATTAAACAGTACAACAGAGAAAGATACCGTGTAATCAGGGCTGCTATCTGTCAGGAGAACGGCAGGGTAGCCAGAGGTGTCATTGTCACAGCAGGGTGCCACCATATAGGCCTCTGTGAGTTTCCTGCAGGAAGCAGGAACAAAGGAGCCCCAAAGGAGAGGGGCATACCAAAGCCCGCAGAAGAAGCAGCGCCGTGGGGAGACGGATGTGACATCCAGCCTACCGTGCCAGCGGGGACCGAGTCGACCACCCCAGAGGGGCGAGGAGAGGACACGGTGCCAGGGCGAAGAGACGGGTCAGCTACCAGCCATCCAGGCTGGGAGCAGATGGAGCCTGTCACAACGGAGGAGCCTGGTGCCTGCAGTATCCATGCAGGGAAGCCAGAGCCCTCTACCGTGGGCAACGAACCCACGACAGGACAAGCCCTCAGTCAGCACCGTAGCAGGCCAAGAGCGGCTACGGGCAGAGCTGAGGGAACCGACGAGAACCACACAGTTCCGCAGCCTTCGACAGAGGAGGAATGGCCGAACATCGAAGTGGGAAACCAACGAGCGGCAGACGTCGCACCTGTGAACAACACAGGACAAGCAGAACCGACAGCAGCAGCAGGGCAGCTGTCAACAGGGGCGGAAGAGGTGAGCAACCTTCCAGAGAAACTGGAGGCTGTCTACGCCTCACCGTTCATCATCAGAGCCATGCCCGCAAACGTCGTGGGCAAGGCCGACGAGTCATCGATCCTCATTACCACAGAAACGCCGAGCGTGATTGGTGGCATTGCCATCATAAGTCTATGCGTTCAAGAGGCGGTGGGGGAGGTGCATGACACACACACCAAGCACCCTGGGGTGACTTTCGTGAGGGGTCCCGTGAGGGGTCCAGGCGAGCCAGAGACCGGTCCGGTCTTGAAATTTGGGTGTGGTTATGAAACGACACATCTGCCGACGCATCTGTTGGGCAGAAATTGCTTTGATAAGAACAAGGCCACAATAACGCCTTTTCTGATTGATCCTGAAAAAGGAACGAGACCATGGAAGAACGCTTTCATGCCAGCGAGATCAGAACTGGGTCAGAAAGAGTAGCATGTGAAATGCTTCTCTACCCATTTTGTTCCTACAGCAGGGAACATTTGGGGCTTCAGTGACAACCAAGATGTCACACAAACAGCACACACACACACACACACACACACACACACACACGCACGCACACACACACACACTCACACACGAGATGTGTGTCTGATCTGTGCGTATAAATGTGATGATGTATGTGGGTTCATTATATCTGTACTAGACAACGAGTAGCAGATAGGTGGATTTAATTTGTGCCAATTAAGTCCTTATGGACAAAGGTAAAAAAGAATGCTGGTAAAATGATTAAGTTTCCTTCGATTGGGAGGGGGGAACACTGTCTCTCAAAGTGCAAGTGGGTTTTGTGCGTGAGCGCGTGTGCGCGCACGCACAAACTAACACACAGACACGAGCACAAAGACTGCATGTGTGAAAGACACATAATGTGGTTAAATATTGCAAGGATTTGCAATTTTCAATTGGGTTTAAAGTCAAAGTAAAAAATCCAAAAAAGACAAATGACACCAAGTTGTTGAGATGCAAAATCGATTATTTTGTTAAAATCACAATTTGAGGTTCCTAACACGGTGACAAAATACTAAGGCAAGTTTGTGATCATGATTGGTTAGGAAACAACCAGGGGTAATAAACTGCATTGTTTAAACTTTGTTAACCAACTGGGCCCATTCTGCAACCAAAGAGTCGTTTGCAGAGGTGGGGGAGCACGGGAGGAATGTTTCTTAAGATAAGGAACCAGTCTTGTGTGGAAAATAAACTGTCTTCTTCCTCAAAACAAGGGGGTTGTTTAGATAAGTCTGAAGCTTTGTCCGGGCAAACAGCCATAAAATTAAACGGACAGAGGTGACCAAAGGTTCATGTCAGTTAGGTGACCCCTAACTGACATGAAACAGCATCTCTCCTACAAAAGTGGAGATGCACTGTATCACATTATTACAAGTATACATAAGTTTGATTAACTGTAACTGAATTTAATACTTAAGGGTGCGTTGGGATAATTACAAAAAATGTCCACGATATCGACGCATGTAAACCTTTTATTATTTTCATTGTTTTATTGATTTATGCAGTTAATGGGTTGTGTTTATTTAATGTGTTTTTCAAAGTTGTATAATGTTATAACTTCAGTATGTGGATCCAGTATTATTTAACAGGTTCCGAAATTACTAAAAATGGCATGCGCCCAAATATCAAAAAATAATATTTCCGAAAAAAAAATTAATATCAAAAATAATCTTTCAGTTTATGAAAAATGAATATCCAGATCAATTTTCATCACTGACGTGAGGGGTGTTTGGTTATTTATGGGTGTGCGAGATTTGTACTCATAATGAGAAATTATATATTGGGTCAGATTGATTGGAGATTAAGCAGCTCCTCTAGAGTGGGAGAGCTCAGGTCCCCACATTCCATTCTACAAACAGACCGGTGGTTTTCGGGGGTTTTACGGCCTTCTCCTGTTGTAAGACAGGCCATTATTGACTCCTTTTACAGGGGAAGTCAACTCAGCTAGAACATACAATATTGAAGTAACCAATCTTTAATTCCTCTTCAATTGTTTAAATGTGTTCTAATAACCTATTATATATTGGGTTGGTAAAAAGCCTAAATAATAAATATGTGATAGTCTAACAGCTAAGGTCAGCGGTGCAGGCAGGGAGCTGGCTGCTGTGGCTCAGAGGTGCAGGCAGGATGGTCAGTGGCATCTGATTGGCTGAAAGTGTTAGTATGGAGGTGGGATCAGTCAGAAGGCTGCATTGACTATTCTGTATGGCACAAAGTGTAATCAGATTCACCAATACCATCGAACGTGATACATGTCTGTCTAGGCAGAGACCAGCGGTATGTATTTGCTATATATTATATGCTATAAATATGTGATAGTACAGTATTCATAATTGAAGTAATATGATGTTTAGATTGTAACCAAATGTCATTTATGTTTCTTTTCTCTATTGACTGAATGCTAAGGTAGATTTAAAACCACTTAATGTACCATTAATGTACCACTTAATGTACCATTAATGTGTCACTGAACTAAGTCTGAGAGTCAACAATGACAAGCTAAGCTGTACCATGATCTGGGAGTCTTAGAGTGTTCAAATGATAGCTAGAATTCCTACCGACAGAGTCAGGATAGAACCACAGACCAATAGGACCTGTAATCCAGGCCGGGATACTGTATTCATCTTGTGTTGGGGGGAAGTGTGAAGAGAACGTGTGAATGTATGATTGTAAGTGTTTATAATTAATATGAATTAATAAAAACCCTATAAAATGCACGTTTGAGTTCATCAAATATAAGCTATCATTGGAGCATTTAGTTCACTGTGCGTGTTAGTCACTTTAACTCTGCCTACTGCATGGGCTGGTCGGAGCCCGGGCACAACATCGCCAAATAACCGAACACCATGTTTACACTCCTGGTCTAGACTACTTGCTTCCCTCCTCTACACCAAGTCTCCTCACAAGCTCAGTGAGCTTGTAAATCTGCCATCTGCGCCAAATACTTATTTTCTATTACTATTTACGCTGAATGTTCACCGATCATGATATGTCCAGAATAGGGACAAGATTTTGCCATGTACAAGTGTGAATTTAGTGGTATTGCAAAAATCCATTCATAATAAAAGTGCAGTTACAGGTGGGGTTGGCAAAAGGGCCTTTATGTGTGGTGTTTGCATGTTCTCCCCGTGTCCCCTATAGGGTAGGTACCCTCACATGTTCTCCCCGTGTCCCCTAGGTTAGGTACCCTCACAAAAACATGCAGTAATCTTGGTCTCTAAACTACCTCCCCCTGGCCAGCCGGGGCGCCTGATGGAGGGGAAAGGAACTGGTCGGAATAACGTGTTCCTTCCACACGCTACGTCCGGCCAGGGAAATTCCCCCCTGTCAGGTGAAAAGAAGCAGCTTGGACTCCTCATGCATAGAAGGGGGCATGAGGTCAGTCCGCTGCCCCCCCAGGTTGGCAGAGGAAGTGTAGCGCCCATTAGATAATTGGCACTGGGTGAAAAAAACTGGGTTGCAAAATCGTGGGATAAAAAATATAAAAATAAATAAAAAAAAGTGCAGCTACAGTACAAGTTACTATAGAACAGGGGGTGCCCACACTTTTTTGACTCGAGAACAACTTTTAAACTGACCAGCTCAACAAGATCTACCCACCCTAAAACATATTATCCCATTGCTGAAAATAATTTTAAACAGTTACCTGAGGTGTTAGATACAAGACAAACACACTTAGAATGGGAAATAGAAGGGCAACATGGAATTGGTAGGTTTTTAATATATATTTTAACTTTGTAATGTTTGTCTGCAACGCTCCTGAAAACAATGTATTGCTCTGTGGGTTTGAGCTGACAGGTCCTTTTTATGTCAATCAATCAAGTCATCTTAATTCAAGTGGCAGATGTCAAAAAATGTTTTATTATATTATATTATATATTTTTGGAGCATGTCATGTGATCTACTGGTAGATCGCCATCTACCTTTTGGGCACCCCTGTTATAGAACAATAATAATGTAAATAGTACAGTAAAGGTCCTTGCAGACTGGACATGTTATTTTTATCTTCTGAAAACCGGCGGAAAACGTTGCTAAAAATCAGAAAAATGCAGCAGTGTGCAGGGACCATAAGTATAAAACAGTAACATCAACTGAAACATTACAATATAATGTTGTGATTACAGTGAATGTGATAAATGATTTGGTATCAGAATGGCATACTCAGGCTGATACCGACACCGGAAGTTTCGGGAAGCATCGGCAACTTTTCCACCTCTCCACCACTGGGTACCTACCTACCCGCCTTCTAATGAGAGCACAAAATCTGTCTTGGAAGAGCCACCCATCGACTAATCTAATATACGGCAACCTTCCCCGCGTTTCTTCACTAGTCCGATCCAGAAGAGCACAGTTTGCCGGCCACTGCTACAGAGCTGACAATGAGGTTATATCTTTCCTTCTTCTCTGGAGTCCTGCCTCAAAGCAGACCAGAGGTAGAAAACTGTCGTTCCCCTGATGTCATCGCTATAGGGACACATGCATCAGTAGGCAGGAACTGGGGATGGCAATGAAGGACCGGGGAAGTCTGGCGTGTTATTGTGAAATCCACGATCTCGACCGCGGTCGAAAAATGATGATGATGACCACTGGGTATCGACAGGACGGTACCGCCAACAACTCTAATGGCTACTCCTCTCCACAGCAGGACGTCCCAGGACTCTAATGGCTACTCCTCTCCACAGCAGGACGTCCCAGGATTCCTGCCGTGACGTCTCACAGTCACACGCTGAGCTGCCACTACAAACCACTCCAGACCCTGCATGCTACAATCTGCATAGAAACCAGAATGTCAAAATCACAGTGACGCAAATGTCAAGGTGACAGTGGACAATATGCCAGTGGAAATATGGACAAGCAATAAACCTCTTCAAGTCGTCGTCCCCCCCCACCCCCCCCCCCCCCCCAAAATGTCAAATAACCTTTTCTAAAATTGGAATACAAGATTGGGGTGACCTCCCCCAAGCCTTGTTGGGGCTTTTTGCCTTTTCTGCCTGAGCTGTGAGACTCTTCAGCCCTAATAGGAGCTGTTGGGGAAAGACTCAAAGACTCAAAGGGCCCTATTATGCGTGTCTTAAGTACCAGGTCTTATGACTTAACTTAAGACCTGGAGGCGTGGTCAATGCTGTTTGGCCACTCAGAATAGCCAAATGGCATTGATCACGCCTCCAGGTCTTAAGTTAAGTAATAAGACCTGGTACTTAAGACATGCATAATAGGGCCCAAAGACTCTGCCCGCTTCCACAATTAGAAAGCACAAAGAGATGTTCTGTGGTTCACTTGTGCATTCAGCTCTGCACTGCAGTCTTGAGAATGAATAGGATTTAAGGTATCACTGTAATTCTTCTTGAATGATAAGGGACCTAATGAGCAGAAACAATTAGAGAGATACAGTGTTTGAAGACAGAATGTGAGTAACCACCGGAGGTTACCGCTCCACTAGCCTGGCCCACCGGAGGTTACCGCTCCACTAGCCTGGCCCACCGGAGGTTACCGCTCCACTAGCCTGGCCCAGCCAGCGTGCTTTCTGCTCTAGACTAGCTCTGGTCCATAGCCTTATATGGGACTTTCGCTTTTAAATCTCACACATGGGATCAGACCAGCCTCTCCTCTTTAGCGTAAATAAAAAGAACGTTTTTGCTACTCACCAAAACAAAGGTGTCAAAGTGTCATTAGAAAGCCTACTTTCCTTAGTGGAAGCACTCTGAGACCCCCACCACACGTATAAACGGTACTCTGAGCCCCCCACCACACGTATAAACGGTACTCTGAGCCCCCCACCACACGTATAAACGGTACTTTTTGGCCAGAAAGGGATTTTTTTTCACTGGAAGAAAAATATTCTCTATGAGGCACCCCCACCCTGCCCCCACTCCGAATACATACTGACTGCAAAAATAACCTTAATAGAGAAAATATATCATACATGAATACTGAAACCACATATGAATACTGAAACCAGATCATTAAGCAAAGTTTATGCATGTACTATTGTGTACTATGTAAACTCTTCATTTCCATTTTCCAGCCATTCAGTTGCAAAAAAAATATATTTTATTTATTTTATTTTTTGAAAATAATTTGGGGACCCCCCAAAATAATTTGGCGACACCCCCCCCCCGAGGGGTCGCGACAAGTGGTGTCATGCTCGTAGAACGCAGTACCACGTTGTGGTACCAGTAATTGTCTGACGTGCACGCGCAGGGACGGAACGGTGCACGTGCGTGCACGGCACGCTAGAACGCGTCCCCCTAGATTCAAGAGAAGACGCACCAACCTCGCGTCACCAGACCTTCCAAGACGCACCAACCTCGCGTCACCAGACTTTCCAAGACGCACCAACCTCGCGTCACCAGACTATCCAAGACACACCAACCTCGCGTCACCAGACTTTCCAAGACGCACCAAACTCGCGTCACCAGACTTTCCAAGACGCACCAACCTCGCGTCACCAGGCTTTCCAAGACGCACAAAGTACCCAGTGGTCTAGGTTTACTGGAAAATGCCGCAGCTCGCTTAGTCTTCAAACAACCAAAATTCTCACATGTCACTCCCCCACTGCTCCGCTCCCTCCATTGGTCACTCCCCTTCTCCGCTCCCTCCATTGGTCACTCCCCTTCTCCGCTCCCTCCATTGGTCACTCCCCTTCTCCGCTCCCTCCATTGGTCACTCCCCTTCTCCGCTCCCTCCATTGGTCACTCCCCTTCTCCACTCCCTCCATTGGTCACTCCCCTTCTCCGCTCGCTCCATTGGTCACTCCCCTTCTCCACTCCCTCCATTGGTCACTCCCCTTCTCCGCTCCCTCCATTGGTCACTCCCCTTCTCCGCTCGCTCCATTGGTCACTCCCCTTCTCCGCTCGCTCCATTGGTCACTCCCCTTCTCCGCTCCCTCCATTGGTCACTCCCTGTCTCCGCTCCCTCCCTTGGTCACTCCCCTTCTCCGCTCCCTCCATTGGTCACTCCCCTTCTCCACTCCCTCCATTGGTCACTCCCCTTCTCCGCTCCCTCCATTGGTCACTCCCCTTCTCCACTCCCTCCATTGGTCACTCCCCTTCTCCGCTCCCTCCATTGGTCACTCCCCTTCTCCGCTCCCTCCATTGGTCACTCCCCTTCTCCGCTCCCTCCATTGGCTCCCAGTCGCTGCCCGCACAGAGTACAACACTCTGTTGCTGGCATTCAAAGCCACCAACAAGTCTGATCGCACCCTACAAACCCTCCCGGGCGCTCAGATCAGCCGACGCAGGGAAGCTGGAAGCTAAAAACACCGGGACAACGCTCCACACGTCACAAACTCTTCCCCCTTGTAACTGCTCCTAAACCATCTTCATCTGGTGCAGAAATAAGACAACGTCCCAAATGATATCACGAGGGCTCTTTATTTATCCCAAGCGACAACGTGAAAAACTGCAAAGAATTTTTTAACGAAAATGAATTATTACCACATTAAATTATGAATGCCCTTGTCAGTCAGTCATGCTGTCTATTTAAATGTCCATGAATTGTCCATATTCTCACAATGAAATGTCCACATGTCACAAACAAATACACGATACAATGACAATATCACTTTTACAGACACAAAACAAAACTGGGAACATACCGTATGCGCCTTCTGCACAGACTCTTAGGAGTTCAGTTAAGTTCTTGTTTATATTATTTTCTTTCTTATCTTTTGTGGAGACTCTCTGCCATGAAAGAGCTCCTCTCTCTTCACTTCTGCTCTGTTTGTTCTGCCCAAACCCAACAGGTGATTGAAATGAGGTGATTAGCTGCTTAGGTGAGCCTAATTCAACCTGCCACTGCCCATGAAACAGATCACAAATGCAGAGCACAGTAGATGGCACTACCTCACCATACATACACCATACAAATGCAGAGCACAGTAGATGGCACTACCTCACCATACATACACCATACAAATGCAGAGCACAGTAGATGGCACTACCTCACCATACATACACCATACAAATGCAGAGCACAGTAGATGGCACTACCTCACCATACATACAGTTGGGTGCCACCGATATTGTCCCTTATCATTTGACCCATTTAGGCCTGACCTCAACATTTCAAAAAATCCTTCTAAATCCTCCAGTTTTCTGAAATAAATATTTTCACGATTTTTCAAAAATAGCAGACCTACAAGCTCGTAGCGCGCCACCGAGTGGCGCGCTACGAGCTTGTAGGTCTGCTATTTTTGAAAAAAAGCTTGTAGATCTGATATTTTTCAATAGCTAAATTATAACAATGTTTAAAACACCAAAAGGGGTTCCCGCCCAAAATGGGTTAACTGTCCTTTTGCGCAGATCACGCAAACCTCAGCAAAAAGAAAAGGACAATATTGATGGCCTCCAACTGTACATACAGCATACAAATACCAAAATATACAGTTTGTTGCCCAAAACAAAAATACAATTTACAATATGCATTTTCAGAAAAATAAGCAAAATAAAATATTACAGCATAACCAGAACTGAGGCCAGCTACACCCCTTCTGGCTCCAAAACTATGGAATGCACTTCCTATTGCAATCAGAACTGCAGATCCGCTCCCAATCTTCCGCCGCAGTCTGAAAACACACCTCTTCAGATTCCATCTTAGCCCATAGCACTTGCCGTAGTAGGTACTTGACCTAGCCTCGACCTCCTATGAAAAGGCTCAACTTGTGTATCTTAGATAGCATTTTTATGTAGACTTAGAGAGCAGTTTATGTAGACGTATAGCATTTTATGTAAACATAGCACTGTATAGTATGCAGTGTTTCATTATATAGATTATCCACTGTTACACCCTTAGCTTATGTATGACTCGTAACTACTTTGTATGTATTTGATGTATTGCTATGATTTTTTTATTCTTTGTTCTTGCTTAATGTAAATCGCTCTGGATTAAGAGTGTCTGCTAAATGCCTAAATTGTAAATTGTACTGCAGGCCGCCCTCTATCTTCACACCGTGTCAAGGACCGTGCCGAATTCAAAAGGCTACTACTTTGCATAACAACAGCTTTAACTGTTTATACCTGAGTGCACGTAGCCTATAATACGGTAAGCATGCACACTTACAGCAGTAGGCTATGGCTCCAGTAGGCTATACGGTAAGCATGCACACTTACAGCAGTAGGCTATGGCTCCAGTAGGCTATACGGTAAGCATGCACACTTACAGCAGTAGGTTATGGCTCCAGTAGGCTATACGGTAAGCATGCACACTTACAGCAGTAGGCTATGGCTCCAGTAGGCTATACGGTAAGCATGCACACTTACAGCAGTAGGCTATGGCTCCAGTAGGCTATACGGTAAGCATGCACACTTACAGCAGTAGGCTATGGCTCCAGTAGGCTATACGGTAAGCATGCACACTTACAGCAGTAGGTTATGGCTCCAGTAGGCTATACGGTAAGCATGCACACTTACAGCAGTAGGTTATGGATCCAGTAAGCTATACGGTAAGCATGCACACTTACAGCAGTAGGTTATGGCTCCAGTAAGCTATACGGTAAGCATGCACACTTACAGCAGTAGGTTATGGCTCCAGTAGGCTATACGGTAAGCATGCACACTTACAGCAGTAGGTTATGGCTCCAGTAGGCTATACGGTAAGCATGCACACTTACAGCAGTAGGTTATGGCTCCAGTAGGCTATATATAGTATAGTATAGCTACTGCTGCTGTGAGGTGTTCTGCACAAGAAGAATGCCTCCTCCTCCATCAAAGAACAGATTAATTCGTCCAAAGCAAACTTTTTCAGTTTCGCTATAGTGTGCAGTAAAGATGTTTGTCTGACTATTTTAAGTCTACTTTTGTGTTTGTGTGTCTAAAACTCTCATACACTATTTTACAATAGGCTTCGGCTATGCAGCTGTTCTGTGTGCATGCCGCGATGCGCACATGTTGCACACACGTGCACGTGCGTGCGTGTGCGTGCGCGTGGCGTTCCGTGGTACCAGAAAAAAAAAAACATGCTGTTTTCGTGCTCAGACCTAGCCAGCCAGCCAGCCACACACACAGTGCTCAGACCCAGCCAGCCAGACAGCCACACACATAGTGCTCAGACCCAGCCAGCCACACACACAGCTCCGTAAGGGAGTGGTTGCACCACTCAAAAATCACCATGACACCACTGGTCGCGACCCATTGGTTGAGAAACCCTGGTCTAGAGCGCTGGATGCCACTGGGATCACAGCGGTGCATCCTATTGGTTCACCCATCTGAGCGCCCGCACCAATAATTTGCATAGCATCAATAAATTGCATACCGTAGCACCAATAAATTGCATACCAATACATTTTAGCATGCAGCACGTCACATGACATTTGTGCTGCTACACCCAATGTGAATGGGGATTGGGCTTCACAGCCAGCTAAACTCTCTCTTGGAATAATGTCCTCCAAAGAACAGGCGAATGTTGCATAGGAGTGGGTTTATTACAAAAAAGTGTAAAACTGAAACACAAAATACAGAAAACAGAAGGCACAATTAATACAGGAAATACAAAGAACATGTTACTAATGTCACGCAATTGTGAACTGACTGCTTGTCTGTCCTGATGAAGGTCGAATAAACCGAAACGTTGAATAAAGAGCAACCTTTTTGGCAAGTGTTCTGACAGTGTGCGGGACCCTTCTTTGTTTTTCAAAGATAACCTTTTTAAGTATGCTTTATTGCCCTACGCACCTGTCACTAGCCTTGAGGTGTGCATCGGCCTTTTGCTAAAATGGTAAATGGTGCATTTATATAGCGCCTTTATCCAAGGCGCTTTACATAGATTGTGCATTACATTCACCCATACATTCATACACCGATTGCGGCGGAAGCCATGCAAGGTACCAACCAGCACATCGGGAGCAATTTGGGGTTCAGTGGCTTGCCCAAGGACACTTTGACATGTAGACAAGAGGAGCCGGGATTCGAACCGCCGACCCATGGATCATTGGACGACCTGCTCTACCTCCTGAGCCTCCTGAACTGACAGGCAACAACAAAGTATCTCCTGTACGCATACATACTGTAAGAGGAAAGGAAAGCATGGGGGAAGTACTTAACTAGTAAAGTAGTTATATTGTAGTAGATGAACATCCACAGGTAGTTTAGGCCTCAAAGCCTAAACTACCCCCACTGCAGACTGCAATTCCATCAAAATATAACATGCAACAGTAGAAAATATCTCACAATATGTACCAATATGCATTGTCACAATGTTGTATAATATGCCTACTTACATATTTTGCCACTCAAAGGGTTTGAAACAGACCGATGGCTTTGGATCATTCAACACACTCAGAAAAGATATTTCTTGGTGTTTACAGTGAAAAGGGAAGTCTTCCTGTAACATAGTGGCAAGCCACAGGAGTGGCAAGACAACCAGAAACAGCGCCCCCTGGAGACAGGGAGGTATTAACCAAGGGAAAAATGGATAAACTATGCCCCCAAAAGGCAGAAAGTAAAATAAGGAACATATGTTCCATCAAAATCCCTGACGCATATCTAACCATAAAACATAGATTACGCATAGTATATTTAATCACATCACAATCACAGATGTGGCAAATCAATGTGGAAACTTGAGTGAATTGATTGGAGAAACAAACAATGAAGATGGCCCCGTACAGATGTTCTGTAGTGCATGATACAAGTCAGTAAACTTTGTAATGTGTAAAATGTAAAATTAATTTGTATGTGTAGAGTGTATCCGTTGGGAGCCTCTCGAAAACGAGATACTGCATCTCATGGGGTATTCCTGAATAAATAATTTCAATATATAAGTAATTAACATCTGATCATGGAAGCAGGGTGACCAGATGTCCCTCGTCCCTCATTTCCAAGACGTTTCAGGCGTCCCACAAATTGAGACACTAGCTGTCCTACATTGACTGGCAGGCAATTGCATCAGTGTTCAAATGCCCTAATAGTTAGTCCCCTAATAGTTGGCCTTCTGTTGTAAAGCTCTCTCATTGTCTCTTCCTGCAAGATGTGTTTTCATGCATGTTAAAAAATAGCATAAAAATAAAAATAAAGCATGATTTTAAACATCAGAGGAGTTTATAAATGATAGCCAATAGGCCTATGGTTGAATATGACATCAAGGCATTTAATAGCAACTCAAGTAGTAAGTTGCTAACCCGGTACTCCAGTATTGCTTGTGTGGGACAAGTGGGATGGGGGGGACGGGGTCCCCCCATCCCACTTGTCCCACACAAGCGATACTTCTGTCCCTCAAATGAACAGTTTGGATCGGGTCACCCTACATGGAAGTAGCTGCAGTAGCAAAGACGGTTTCCTCAACTAGTGTTTCAATCAATAGGAACAATTACTAATGTGAAATGCCTGCAGTATTTGGAAATGCACATGGCTGGAAATGCAACAAGTCATAATTAGAGCGATATGCAAGGGAAATGTGAAGAGCAACTCTTCCTCAGGTGACTGAGAAGGTCAAGGCAGGATGTGCTCAGACTGGGCCAGCGAGGACAGTCTGTCAACAGAGCTACATATACGTATGAGGGGGATGTCGGAGAGATGGGATCAGATGAGTCATCCTTCACCATGTTATTCACTACAAGTAAAGGCTGTGAGTGCAAGTGTGGCGCACAGCAAGAGATCAGTATTGCTCTGTTAAGATGTAGGGTTATTGTCCTGGCATGGTTTCAGTCTTTATTTTGTCTCCTTATAGAGCGTCGCAGTCGCGCCCCCTCGAGAGACCCGGAAAATAAATCCCCGTTCATTTTCCTCATAGACTTTTCAGAAAGTATTTATTTAAAGACGTTTACGCCGCGGACAAAGCCAAATCTTGTCGTGACAAATCATGACAATAAACACAATGTTTTGGGCCAAACAAAGAATTAGAAAGTAGAAAAAAACAACACTTTTTTGTTGTTTTTCTTCTTTGTAATTATTTGTTTGGTCCAAAATATTGTGCCCTTTGAGAGCGGTTTCACGTGTCTGATCACTTGTATATGCTCCAATTGCTCTAAATGCTCTAATTCTCCTGATGGGAGTGGTGTTGTCCAGGATGATAAAACCAATATGATTATATATGTTTTTGTTCAAACTTACAGTAAGTTAGTTAGGTCTGTGTGAGAATGTAACTAATTGAAATGGTCTTGGAAGTCCTAGTTGCAAACAGTTAAGATTTGTGAGGCTCGCCAAAAATAGCAGGGATTTCATGTTGTGACATTAATTTGAATTGGCAAAAGTAAAAGGCAATTTGCATAAGGTTGTTTGCCTAATCTGCATAGCCAAGGACATTAACAAATGACGCCCCACAATATGGGTCACTTATGCAGGAGAAATCTGTATGCGCACAGTGGTCGGAAAGGAGCACAGAGTCATTTGGTTTGGCAATTGATTAACCCACATAGGCCTGACGTCGAAATCTGAAAAACAGATGTTTCTATATCAGTGGTTCTCAATATTTCATGTCAAGGACCACAAAGATTACGTGTAATATGCTGCCGACCCCCCATCTGAAAATATGTTGTTCCAGGGACCCTCCAGAAGCAAAGATTTGAGTTAAAAACTGAAACTCTAAAAGAATATATATTCAAAGATTTGAGGCACATTTTCACGATTCTTCAAAAATAGCAGACCTACAAGCTCGTAGCGCGCCACTCGCGCTATGAGCTTGTAGGTCTGCTATTTTTCAATAGCTAAAGTATAACATAATGCTACAAACACCAAAAGGGGTTCCCGTCCAGAATGGATTAAATGTTCCGTACTTTCAAAGTCACTGATGAAGTCCTCTGTTCAGAAATCAAATGAAAGAGAATTGCTATGCATTACTGCAACATCTCCAAGAAAACATGGCATTTTTCTTTTAGCACCAGATTAAAAAAAAGGAGTCCGAAACACAGCGTTTTAAATAGCATTAGTTTGATTATTACGGTTCATTTGGCGTGCATGCTTTTAGTCATGCCCGTCCATTCTCTTGGCATACTGAAAAAAAGAAATGAATCTCGGCCTCTTTAGTGAAAGTCATTAAACAATGTCACAAACAGATTGGACTATTAACATTGAGTGCACGTGTTAGGTAATGCTTTTAACCCATTTTGGGCGGGAACCCCTTTTGGTATTTCAAACTTTAGCTATTGAAAAATAGCAGATCTACAAGCTCATAGCGCGCCACCGAGTTACGAGCTTGTAAGTCTGCTATTTTTGAAAAGTCGTGAAAATGTGGCACAAGTCTTTGAATGTATATTCTTTCAGAGCGAACGTTTTTAACTCAAATCTTTGCTATATTTTCAGATGGGGGTCGGCGGCCAAATACATATCATTTTGGGGTCCTTGACATGAAATACTGAGAACTACTGACATAAAAAAAATAGGTTTTTCAGAAAATTGTCATGATTTAGAAGACATTTTTTAATTTCGACGTCAGACCTAAATGGGTTAAGGGCTTCTTCTGCATGCTCGGCTTTAGCTCTTGAATGCATTTACTGTATCATGCATTCATAATTCAAATTAATTTTCTACCATACATTAGTCTTTTGTCAAGTGTTTATGGGGTGAATTTGCCCTTTCCAGACACTTTCCCTATAAAAACTTCAACTCAGAATCTCCATCATTTCCAAAAATATCAAAAATATCATAAAAAGGGACTCGGGTAGACGGCCAGAAACAGACCTCTCCATATATGGGCACTGGGCAGGAAAGCGCGACACAGACGGGTACGACGGGTAACAAAGCGACCAACACTATAGCCTTGCATGGGCATCGCCTTGGGGACCACATGGGGACCACATGGGGACCACATGGTGACCACATGGGGACCACATGGGGACCGCATGGGGACCGCATGGGGACCACATGGGGACCGCATGGGGACCGCATGGGGACCACATGGGGACCACATGGGGACCACATGGGGACCGCATGGGGACCACATGGGGACCACATGGGGACCGCATGGGGACCACATGGGGACCACATGGTGACCACATGGGGACCACATGGGGACCGCATGGGGACCGCATGGGGACCACATGGGGACCTGCGTGGGGACCACATGGGGACCACATGGGGACCGCATGGGGACCGCATGGGGACCACATGGGGACCACATGGGGACCACATGGGGACCGCATGGGGACAGCATGGTGACCACATGGGGACCGCATGGGGACCACATGGGGACCACATGGGGACCACATGGGGACCGCATGGTGACCACATGGGGACCGCATGGGGACCACATGGGGACCACATGGGGACCACATGGGGACCGCATGGGGACCACATGGGGACCACATGGGGACCACATGGGGACCACATGGGGACCTGCGTGGGGACCACATGGGGACCGCATGGGGACCGCATGGGGACCGCATGGGGACCACATGGGGACCTGCGTGGGGACCTGCGTGGGGACCACATGGGGACCACATGGGGACCGCATGGGGACCACATGGGGACCACATGGGGACCACATGGGGACCACATGGGGACCACATGGGGACCTGCGTGGGGACCACATGGGGACCACATGGGGACCACATGGGGACCACATGGGGACCTGCGTGGGGACCGCATGGGGACCACATGGGGACCACATGGGGACCACATGGGGACCTGCGTGGGGACCACATGGGGACCACATGGGGACCACATGGGGACCACATGGGGACCTGCGTGGGGACCACATGGGGACCACATGGGGACCACATGGGGACCACATGGGGACCGCATGGGGACCACATGGGGACCACATGGGGACCACATGGGGACCTGCGTGGGGACCACATGGGGACCACATGGGGACCGCATGGGGACCACATGGGGACCACATGGGGACCGCATGGGGAACACATGGGGACCACATGGGGACCACATGGGGACCTGCGTGGGGACCACATGGGGACCACATGGGGACCACATGGGGACCTGCGTGGGGACCACATGGGGACCACATGGGGACCGCATGGGGACCACATGGGGACCGCATGGGGACCGCATGGGGACCACATGGGGACCGCATGGGGACCGCATGGGGACCACATGGGGACCGCAGGCGTTCTGTTTTCAAAAGACAGTGTGACGCCCGTGTGACGTGAGAGGCGCTCTTATCATCATACGTCATCTCATTCTGGCCAATCACAATTTGCGTCCTCACGTTTCTCTTCGATGTTTGTGTTTATACAAACCCGGAAAGCTGGGCATAGGAGGGGCTGGCGCCCCTAAAACAAAAAGAAGCCTGGGCGAACGAGCCAGGAAAAGTTGCATAGCAGTGGGAGTTAAACAAACATGCAACTGAACAATTCAAATTTGACAATGTATAAAATAATCCAAGTATAATTGATATACAGTAAGGTGCTTCCATATGGCAGCGTGCTTGCTTGGACAGAATGTCAAAACTCTTTCCAGGGTTCTTAATCAAATCTACCTCTGCTCTGTGACAAATGAAATCAAAGCCATCAGCTTACATTAGCGTGTACACACACACAGAGAGAGAGAGAGAGAGAGAGAGAGAGAGAGAGAGAGAGAGAGAGAGAGAGAGAGAGAGGAGGGTACGGGATAACTGTTTAATGTCCAACATTACTTACAATCAAAGGAAGGACTAAGTGGGCTGTCTCCTCTTATGGAGCCAATAAAACCAAACCACACATCAAAGCGTGCCAGCGCTGCAGCCCTCCATAATCCACTTACCTAACGGATGGGGGATGATGTTGTAATGGCATCAATGCTCCTTATGACTTATCCTCCTGACATGTTCTCTCCACAGCGGAAGATGGAACATGGGCCTTTCTGCATCAGGCTTAAGAGAACAGAGCTGAGCTATCAATCTGTCAGGGCGGTGAGATACGATGTCTCTGACGAGTTCAAGAGCACCAACGAGCCAGTTACTTAATATCGCGTGAGTGTATAAACCGCCGCGGGCATGCAACGTGTGGCCACTAGATGTCATGCAACGTGTGGCCACTAGATGTCATGCAACGTGCGGCCACTAGATGTCATGCAACGTGTGGCCACTAGATGTCATGCAACGTATGGCCACTAGATGTCATGCAACGTGTGGCCACTAGATGTCATGCAACGTGCGGCCACTAGATGTCATGCAACGTGCGGCCACTAGATGTCATGCAACGTGCGGCCACTAGATGTCATGCAACGTGTGGCCACTAGATGTCATGCAACGTGTGGCCACTAGATGTCATGCAACGTGTGGCCACTAGATGTCATGCAACGTGTGGCCACTAGATGTCATGCAACGTGTGGCCACTAGATGTCATGCAACGTGTGGCCACTAGATGTCATGCAACGTGCGGCCACTAGATGTCATGCAACGTGCGGCCACTAGATGTCATGCAACGTGCGGCCACTAGATGTCATGCAACGTGTGGCCACTAGATGTCATGCAACGTGTGGCCACTAGATGTCATGCAACGTGCGGCCACTAGATGTCATGCAACGTGTGGCCACTAGATGTCATGCAACGTGTGGCCACTAGATGTCATGCAACGTGTGGCCACTAGATGCCATGCAACGTGTGGCCACTAGATGTCATGCAACGTGTGGCCACTAGATGTCATGCAACGTGTGGCCACTAGATGTCATGCAACGTGTGGCCACTAGATGTCACACTGCACTCCATTATCACAACGGGACGCTCTTCCTTTGCTGGGTGTTCCGCCCAGGTGGGTGTGGTTTTGAGATTATAGGGTTTAAGCATAGTTTATGTGAAGTTAGGGTTAGTGTTGTTAAGGTTAGGGTTAGTGTTTGAGGTTAGGTTTCTGGTTGAAGGACAGTGTTCTGTACCATACACTTGTATATTGTACTGTAAAAGTACAGAACAAAGAATGTTTGATGTTTGTTGAAGAAGAGTCTGGGCTATTTTTTGGGCGTAGTGATATGGACACAAACTTACAGTAGTTCCGTGTGATAGAGAAGTAAAACATTAACACAACGAAATATTTAAGAAAAAGGTCAACAATACAAATGACATTAGTTTTGTGGATTATTTTACGTTTAATAAGTGACCCCAGTGACCCCCACAAAATGACCGGAACTACTTAATATTTCACCAAAACCAGAGCAGAACTCCCACCACGGGACTCAGGCGATCAATTCATACAGTTGCAACCACTATATTAACCCATTTTAGGTGTTAGCATTATGTTATGCTTTAGCTATTGAAAAATAGCAGATCTACAAGCTCATAGCTCAAATAAAATTGAATTGAATTGAAATTGAATTTAATTGAATTGATAGCGCCTATGAGCTTGTAGATCCGAAGAACGACTGACATAGAAACATTGCTTTTTCAGAAAACTGTCAGGATGTAGAAGACATTTTTAGAATCTGATCTCGGGTCAAAATGGGTTAATGGCAAGTATTTCCAGAGGCGGATTTACCGTTGGGCTAGGGTGGGCTGAAGCCCGGGGGCCCCCGACTAGGGGAGCCCCCAAAAAAAAATGTTTTAATTATAAAATTGTAAAATTAAATCCAATTCAAGTGAAATGTGTGTATTGTTATTGTATTTAGTTGTATTATGGTTAAACCATTGAGAGCTTCTGCCTGCCTGCCTCTCTTTTTAGGGGCCTGGGTACCCCAAAATGAAAACAAAATAGCCCAAAATAGCCCAGATTTGGCCTCGCGGCTATGCCGCGAGGCCAAATCGCGGAACGCGCGGCTCTGCCGCGCGCCCCAAGGGGGGCCCTCAAATTTGCTCCAGCCCGGGGGCCCTCAGCAGGGTAAATCCGGCTCTGAGTATTTCATACAGATTAGCGGTTTAACTGCTCGTGGCGGAACGTTCCGCCAGAAGGAATCCAACCAGCAACTGCTTCTGGCGTAACGTTCCGTCTGATAAGCTTTATTATTGATATCAAACCGGATCGCTGATTTCTATTTTTTGTATTATTTCTTTGGCTTGGCCTTTCCTTCTTTAGCGATCCTAGACCGGGTTGCGCAACCGCGCTGCCGTCCACCTCCCATTATACAGGCTGACTAAAAAGATGAATAACTCCTAATCTACGGAGCTCTCCATGGTTTGGATAAAATGCGCGATGTTCGGAGGTCTTTGCTGATTATCCGGTGGTCTAGATGGAAACATTGGCGCTTTCTAGAGCAAGGATGGCTTCATTTTAGCTCGCTAGCATTGACGCCATTTATGTAGCATTAAACATGGACGCCCCAAAACAGGATGTGGGTCCAGCGTGTGCAGCATTGAAATGGCCTCGGCAGTCTGAGGTTGGCTGTGCGTCCAGCAGGTGGCAGTATAAGTGTTAAGTGAACTGTCCCTTTAAGGTTAGGGTAAGGCTTATATTTGTGAGGTTAGGGTAAGTTTTCTGGTATATTAGGCATACTATTTTTCTGTGAAGATAAGGGTAAAGGCTCATACATAGTCTGGATTTTCGGTGGTGAAGTGACCACCGAACTACAACATGTCGTCACGAGCCGCGGTGAAGAGCGGTGGCGGTGGTTTGCTCTTCACCGCGGCTCATGACGTCATGTTGTAGTTCGGTGGTCACTTCACCACCGAAAATCCAGACTATGTATGAGCCTTTAGGGCGCAACCTGGGCGACACAGAGGTAGTCCCATATCAGAACAGCTCTGTGGCATAAGGTTCCTTATTACCTCGAGTCAAACCTATACAAGGCAGCACTTGTGCAGCCAGTTTGCACAATATTTTAATGTGGCGCCCACCCGCCTGCCTCAGATTTCCCTTTCCCAAAAAACAAACAAGACAATAGAAATATCTACAAGTTCACTACGATCTGAAAACGATTGCGTAATGACACGTATGACAACACGCTCACAACGGAGACACCGGGTAGAAAGTGGTTAAGAATAATAACAAGACATTAGCCATGTAGCTCATTGATTAGACCTGATGGGACTAAATACTGTACTTTATGCTTACACACATTGGATGTCAGCTCCCTAAGTGAGGATTAATACTAAATTAACCAGTACGTTGGTCACACCCGGCCCCTCGCTGGTGCTGGACAAAAGGTAGTTACAATGTTAAAATCACACCCGTGTGAAGTGAGTGGTGCAATTCCGTGTGGGGGTCACCAGGGGGTCCCCGGAACTTCCAGACCCACGGGAACGAGCCCAGGGTGCCGGACCGGTTCCGGTGAGCCGTCCCGCGTCCGAAATGGTCGAGAAATGACAGAGTTACCGTTTGGGGGTACTGTACTGTACTGTACTGTCACACCCAAAATCATCATATATACAGTTTGTTTGTGTGTGTCTGTGTGTGCGTCTGTGTTGTGTCTGTGTGTGTGAGTCTGTGTTGTGTCTGTGTGTGCGTCTGTGTTGTGTCTGTGTGTGCGTGTCTGTGTTGTGTCTGTGTGTGCGTCTGTGTTGTGTCTGTGTGTGTGCGTCTGTCTTGTGTCTGTGTGTGTGCACGTCTGTGTTGTGTCTGTGTGTGCGTCTGTGTTGTGTCTGTGTGTGCGTCTGTCTTGTGTCTGTGTGTGCGTCTGTGTTGTGTCTGTGTGTGCACGTGTCTGTGTTGTGTCTGTGTGTGCGTCTGTGTTGTGTCTGTGTGTGTGTCTGTGTTGTGTCTGTGTGTGCGTCTGTCTTCTGTCTGTGTGTGCGTCTGTGTTGTGTCTGTGTGTGCACGTGTCTGTGTTGTGTCTGTGTGTGCGTCTGTGTTGTGTCTGTGTGTGTGTCTGTGTTGTGTCTGTGTGTGCGTCTGTCTTCTGTCTGTGTGTGCGTCTGTGTTGTGTCTGTGTGTGCGTCTGTGTTGTGTCTGTGTGTGCGTCTGTGTTGTGTCTGTGTGTGCGTCTGTGTTGTGTCTGTGTGCGCGTCTGTGTTGTGTCTGTGTGTGTGTCTGTGTTGTGTCTGTGTGTGCGTCTGTGTTGTGTCTGTGTGTGCGTCTGTGTTGTGTCTGTGTGTGCGTCTGTCTTGTGTTTGCGTGTACGTCTGTGTTGTGTCTGTGTGTGCGTCTGTGTTGTGTCTGTGTGTGTGTCTGTGTTGTGTCTGTGTGTGCACATATGTGTTGTGTCTGTGTGTGCGTCTGTGTTGTGTCTGTGTGTGCGTCTGTGTTGTGTCTGTGTGTGCGTCTGTGTTGTGTCTGTGTGTGTGTCTGTGTTGTGTCTGTGTGTGCACATATGTGTTGTGTCTGTGTGTGCGTCTGTGTTGTGTCTGTCTGTGTGTGCGTCTGTGTTGTGTCTGTGTGTGCGTCTGTGTTATGTCTGTGTGTGCGCGCGTCTGTGTTGTGTCTGTGTGTGTGTCTGTGTTGTGTCTGTGTGTGCGTCTGTGTTGTGTCTGTGTGTGCGTCTGTGTTGTGTCTGTGTGTGCGTCTGTGTTGTGTCTGTGTGTGTGCGTCTGTCTTGTGTCTGTGTGTGTGTGCGTCTGTGTTGTGTCTGTGTGTGTGCGTGTCTGTGTTGTGTCTGTGTGTGCGTCTGTGTTGTGTCTGTGTGTGCGTCTGTGTTGTGTCTGTGTGTGCGCGTCTGTGTTGTGTCTGTGTGTGCGCGTCTGTGTAGTGTCTGTGTGTGCGCACGTCTGTGTTGTGTCTGTGTGTGGGTGTCTGTGGTGTGTCTGTGTGTGCGTCTGTGTTGTGTCTGTGTGCATGTGCGTCTGTGTTGTGTCTGTGTGTGTGCGTCTGTGTTGTGTCTGTGTGTGCGTCTGTGTTGTGTCTGTGTGTGCGCACGTCTGTGTTGTGTCTGTGTGTGCGTCTGTGTTGTGTCTGTGTGTGCGTCTGTGTTGTGTCTGTGTGTGTGCGTCTGTGTTGTGTCTGTGTGCGTGTCTGTGTTGTGTCTGTGTGTGTGCGTCTGTGTTGTGTCTGTGTGCGTGTCTGTGTTGTGTCTGTGTGCGTGTCTGTGTTGTGTCTGTGTGTGTGCGTCTGTGTTGTGTCTGTGTGTGTGCGTCTGTGTTGTGTCTGTGTGTGTGCGTCTGTGTTGTGTCTGTGTGTGTGCGTCTGTGTTGTGTCTGTGTGCGTGTCTGTGTTGTGTCTGTGTGTGTGCGTCTGTGTTGTGTCTGTGTGCGTGTCTGTGTTGTGTCTGTGTGCGTGTCTGTGTTGTGTCTGTGTGTGTGCGTCTGTGTTGTGTCTGTGTGTGCGTCTGTGTTGTGTCTGTGTGTGCGTCTGTGTTGTGTCTGTGTGTGTGCGTCTGTGTTGTGTCTGTGTGTGTGCGTCTGTGTTGTGTCTGTGTGTGCGTCTGTCTTGTGTCTGTGTGTCTGTCTTGTGTCTGTGTGTGCGTCTGTGTTGTGTCTGTGTGTGCGTCTGTGTTGTGTCTGTGTGTGCGTCTGTGTTGTGTCTGTGTTGTGTCTGTGTGTGCGTCTGTGTTGTGTCTGTGTGTGCGTCTGTGTTGTGTCTGTGTGTGTGCGTCTGTGTTGTGTCTGTGTGTGTGCGTCTGTGTTGTGTCTGTGTGTGTGCGTCTGTCTTGTGTCTGTGTGTGTGCGTCTGTCTTGTGTCTGTGTGTGTGCACATATGTGTTGTGTCTGTGTGTGTGTCTGTGTTGTGTCTGTGTGTGCGTCTGTGTTGTGTCTGTGTGTGTGTCTGTGTTGTGTCTGTGTGTGTGCGTCTGTCTTGTGTCTGTGTGTGCGTCTGTGTTGTGTCTGTGTGTGCGTCTGTGTTGTGTCTGTGTGCGTGTCTGTGTTGTGTCTGTGTGTGTGCGTCTGTGTTGTGTCTGTGTGTGTGCGTCTGTGTTGTGTCTGTGTGCGTGTCTGTGTTGTGTCTGTGTGTGTGCGTCTGTGTTGTGTCTGTGTGCGTGTCTGTGTTGTGTCTGTGTGTGTGCGTCTGTGTTGTGTCTGTGTGTGTGCGTCTGTGTTGTGTCTGTGTGTGTGCGTCTGTGTTGTGTCTGTGTGTGTGCGTCTGTGTTGTGTCTGTGTGCGTGTCTGTGTTGTGTCTGTGTGCGTGTCTGTGTTGTGTCTGTGTGTGTGCGTCTGTGTTGTGTCTGTGTGTGTGCGTCTGTGTTGTGTCTGTGTGTGTGCGTCTGTGTTGTGTCTGTGTGTGTGCGTCTGTGTTGTGTCTGTGTGCGTGTCTGTGTTGTGTCTGTGTGTGTGCGTCTGTGTTGTGTCTGTGTGCGTGTCTGTGTTGTGTCTGTGTGCGTGTCTGTGTTGTGTCGTGCGTCTGTGTTGTGTCTGTGTGTGCGTCTGTGTTGTGTCTGTGTGTGTGCGTCTGTGTTGTGTCTGTGTGTGTGCGTCTGTGTTGTGTCTGTGTGTGCGTCTGTCTTGTGTCTGTGTGTCTGTGTTGTGTCTGTGTGTGTGTGTGTGTGTGTGTGTGTGTGTGTGTGTGTGTGTGTGTGTGTGTGTGTCTGTGTTGTGTCTGTGTGACAGGGACCCAGCCAGCCAGGGACACAGGGACACAGCCAGCCAGGGACACAGGGACACAGCCAGCCAGGGACCCAGGGACACAGGGACACAGCCAGCCAGGGACACAGGGACACAGCCAGCCAGGGACCCAGGGACACAGCCAGCCAGGGACACAGGGACACAGCCAGCCATGGACACAGGGACACAGGGACACAGCCAGCCAGGGACACAGGGACACAGCCAGCCAGGGACCCAGGGACACAGGGACCCAGCCAGCCAGGGACCCAGGGACACAGGGACCCAGCCAGCCAGGGACCCAGGGACACAGGGACACAGCCAGCCAGGGACCCAGCCAGCCAGGGAACCCAGGGACACAGCCAGCCAGGGACACAGGGACACAGCCAGCCAGGGAACCCAGGGACACAGCCAGCCAGGGAACCCAGGGACCCAGCCAGCCAGGGACACAGGGACACAGCCAGCCATGGACACAGGGACACAGGGACACAGCCAGCCAGGGACACAGGGACACAGCCAGCCAGGGACCCAGGGACACAGGGACCCAGCCAGCCAGGGACCCAGGGACACAGGGACCCAGCCAGCCAGGGACCCAGGGACACAGGGACACAGGGACACAGCCAGCCATGGACACAGGGACACAGGGACACAGCCAGCCAGGGACACAGGGACACAGCCAGCCAGGGACCCAGGGACACAGGGACCCAGCCAGCCAGGGACCCAGGGACACAGGGACCCAGCCAGCCAGGGACCCAGGGACACAGGGACACAGCCAGCCAGGGACCCAGCCAGCCAGGGAACCCAGGGACACAGCCAGCCAGGGACACAGGGACACAGCCAGAGAGACACAAAGCTATATGAGTGGTTGCACCACTGAAAGAGAGAAACATGGATGCCGGCGTTTTAAAACAACATGAAACACTGTGAACACTGAGCCTCTCTTCTTAACAGGGTTAATACTAAAAACATAGAGCCTAATACTTAATACCTCACACCAAATTTAATGAAATGGGATGTGACAGTTATGCAGATTATCACCAAAAGGTTTATGATCCAGTGCTGATTTTGACATTGAACAAATGCGAAAGTCAAAACCCCATTCCCCCCCCCCCCCCAACCCCCCCACCCCCCTGCTCAGAGGTTCTCCACTGGAGATGGTTATTAATGGCGTGAACTTAAATGATTTAATTCGGGTTTGGAATATTGCATAAAAGCTAATATTGCATGACACCCTTGACACATCCCTTATTAGCTAAGCTTTTGAATTCTGTGCGGTGTCAGGGCACCGTTGTAATAGGCCCCAAGACATTACTTGTTTGAAATGTTAAAATGAAATGAATAAGTAAACACCATCTCTAGTCAAAAGTTTGATCAGCAGCAGAGCACTAAAGTTAACCAGAAAAAAAAGAAAAGGAAAAAGAAATGTCAACGATTTAATTTTTCTGTTTCAAATGTTTCTATAATTTCCAGAGAGTTCCAAGTGTTTACTTTATTAACCCATTCTGGGCGGGAACCCCTGTTGGTGTTTTAAGCATTATGTTCTACTTTAGCTATGGAAAAATAGCAGATCTACAAGCTCATAGCGCGCCACCGAGTGGCGCGCTACGAGCTTGTAGGTCTGCTATTTTTGAAAAATCATGAAAATGTGGCACAAATTTGGAATATATATATATTTTTTAACTCAAATCCCTGGAACAACATATTTCCAGATGGGGGTCGGAGGCCAATTACATATCATTTTTGGGGTCCTTGACATGAAATATTGAGCACCACTAATACAGAAAACATAGGTATTTCAGAAAACTGTCAGAATTTAGAAGACATCTTTTTATTTTGACGTCAGGCCTAAGTGGGTTAATAGTAAAAGTCTAAGTCTTTCAATCTGGTGGTTATTTTTGGGCGATCTTACAATGCAGTTGAATGCATAGGTGGTTGTCCAGAACCGTACTGTATGGGCATGCCCATATATGGCCATATACTGATAGGCATAAAAGAGACAGACAGGACAGACACATAATAGAGAATTAGAGATGTCCAATTGTCCATATATGGGCATAAAATATGGACAGACAGACAGACAGTTACAACAGCTGATAGATCAAGAGTTATTCACGTTTTAAGATCCCATCCATTAAAATGGAGGGGGAGCCTGGGCCATGGCTCAGTGGTCCAGGCACCTTGGCTGGTAATCCAGTATGGCAGTGTGCCGCGGGTTCGACTCCCGATCCCGACAGCCTTTACTGCATGTCTTCCCCTACCCTATCTCTCTCCCCATTGCCTGTCAGCCTACTGTCTGTCCCTCTATAAAAAAATAAAAAAAATAAAGGCGAAAGCCACACAAAAAAAACATTTAAAATGGAGGGAGACCACTTTGGATGACGTCCCGACCGGAGATTACATCGAATGTTGCCCAAACAACACTCTGACTCCCAGCCTGTAGACTGCTGCGCTCGGTTATGAAATGATTCATGTTCCGTCTTTTGATTAATCTGGCAGGCAAGAGTGTTAACTGAAGCCACTGCCCACTGCTTCTATGCTATCTCGCGCCAGTGTGCAATTACGTTACAGACTATATGCCCCAGAGATTATTGCTTACAATCTAAAGTCAAGTCAAGCATTTAATAAGCCTTCATTTAAAATCTGTTTGTGATTCATGTTCTTCATTATTGTGGGATAGAAAGGCCAGTAACAGAAGGTTTGTCTGGACAGAGTCATTGATGCTTTCATCAGGCTTGACTAATTAATTTGGTATAGCAATGTAACATTCACCACATTCCCCCAGTAACTATTTCAAAGCACAGTACATGACGAATGTGCTGCTATCACTATTATTTTCATGAAGACAAGAAAAGTAAAGCAATATTAAAAACATGAACACCAATGTCCATAATAATATGGGCATGTAATAATAGACTAACGTTTGGCGAAAACAGATCTTGCAAGTTCACAATGTGTTGTGTTGCAACTCATTGGGAGGCAATGTAGGGTTCAGTGTCTTGCCCAAGGACACTTCCGACATGTAGACAGGAGGAGGAGCCAGGATTCGAACCGCCGACCCAGGGCTCATTGGACGACCTGCTCTACCTCCTGAGCCACAGCCGCGCCATAATTCAGTAGATTGTTGTCAGAAACTGTACAATTCAGTAGATTGCCAGTGCATTGTCAGAAACTGAATAGAGGGTATGCGCGTGACATCATCGTACTGGAAGTTATGCGGGAACGCCCACTGAGT
>NC_136806.1:4317731-4363171 GCF_951216825.1 Electrona antarctica
GGGCCAAGCTGCTCCGCGCTGTCCCCTTCTACCCATAAACCCACTGGCCGTGATTCATTCGATATGGCCGTGACATTGTATGCATGCGTTATCGCGCGTGTGTGTGTGTGTGTGTGTGTGTGTGTGTGTGTGTACCAGGTATGTAGGCCATGCACATGTTGTCAAACGTTTATAGTACGGGGCGGCAGTGGCTCAGGGGTAGAGACTAGTGGACGGCAGAACAGCTGGACGGGAACCGTGAGGTTCCCGGTTCGATCCCTGCAGGCTCCCCCAGAGTTAGTGTCTGTCGAAGTGTCCTTGAGCAAGACTCTGAAAGCCCAATTTCTCCCGATGAGCAGGTTGCATGGTTTCCTCCGGCATCGGTGTATGAATGTGTGTGTGAATGGGTGAAGATTGCACAATCTATGTAAAGCGCCTTGGATAAAGGCGCTATATAAATGCACCATTTACCATTTAGTAGGCCTACAACTTTAGAAATGGAGCTTGTGGGTAAGAGATCCACAATATTGAAATTATATATTACATTATTATAGGCAATTATATTTATATTGAACATTTATTGTGATGGTGAAAGTAAATGGTAAGCCCCCCTCCCCCTTAACACCCCCATCGCCCAGGACGAAGTTCTTTGTCCTTTATATTATTAACGCCCGACGCCCAAGACAAAGTATTGTCCAAAAGACAAAGTTTATTGACATGAAAACAGATCGCATGGCTCCACAGCCTAGGAGCGCCTGTTGGGCAAGAGTGAGACATCATCGAAAAACTCCCTCCCCTGTTTAGCCGACGACAATGAAAATCTTAAAACGTTAATAACTCGCGATCTAAATCATCCCCTCTAATTATGAAAAAATATCCTGTGTTTGACGGCCCTCCGCTGTCCAGTCGCTAGTCGCGATAGATTTATTCTAACCTCCCGTTGTTGATCGACTTTAAAGTGGAGTGGCTATTGTTGTGGTCCATGTTTATAAATCAACTGGGTGCTATAATGTAATGTATTAAACTAGAATTTCGCGGGCCTTCGGCCCGCTCATCCCAGAGTTGCGTTGCCCCGCGTTGCGATACAGAAGTCCACAGATACAGAAGTCCACAGTGACACGCGTTGTATGCAGCTGTTTTGTGTTGCAGCGCGTGCGCGCGCGCGCGTGTAGTGTTGTTGTTCTTATCCATAACAATAAATGGATCAAATATGCTCTATATTAGTTATGTATAGATTTAAAGCAGTGGCTGTCAAAGGTGTGATCCAGGGACCCTCATGGTTCCTTGAGGGGGTTCCAAATGGACCCATTATAGGTCTGTAACTCTGAGAGTGTACAAATGGAACCAAGTGGACCCTACAGGTCTGTAACTCTGAGAGTGTACAAATGGAACCAAATGGACTCTGTTATAACGTTTAACTGTGATACTGTACAAATGGAATCAAATGGGACTCTTATGGGTCCATTTGGTTTTACTCTCAGAGTTATGGGGGTCCTTGAAATTTAAAAGGGTTGAGAAGCTGTATGCAATGGCTTATGTCTTGTAAAAAGAGAGACCAGCCTATTCTCCAAAGCATGATATCTTATGCTTTGCTAGGTTGTACAAATTAATATTGGGTCAATGTAATTTGCAGGACTCACGTGTGTGCTCTCTGTCTCTCTCGCTCTCTTCTCTCTCCTCCGTCTCTGGGGTGTGTGGGGGGGGGGGGGGGGGGGGGATTAGTGGCGCTGCCTGCGACAGTGCTATACTTCTCCAGCAGCGGTGCAGAACCGAGAGAGTGACACATTTTTGTGGATGTAAACTGCGCAAGTTGTAGCTTTAAAGTTCGGATTGTGTAGTCGCACCGGTGGTACAAAGTGAATGTTACAACTCGCACGGTGATGTTGTAAGGCGCAAATGCGAGTACCTAGTCGCACTGTCGAGCCCTGTGTAGTGTAGTGGCATTTTCGCTGCATCGCGAGGCGATCCAAATTCCCCCCCGCGCACGCACGCACGCACACACACACACACACACACACTGGACGTAGCTGTGTGTTGTTGCAGCGCGCGCGTGTGCGTGTAGTGTTGTTGTTGTTGTTCGTGTCGATATTTGCGCGTCGGTTTGTCCCGCTTGTACCACGCCAGGTTTGCACAGTGCGCTCAGTGCGATATTTCCGAACGTGGGCGTTGTGTGTGTGTGTGTGGGTGGGTGTGTGTGTGTGTGGCTGGCTGTGTTTTGTTGCGTGGGGATCGCCATGTGAGGGGGCTAGCCAATAAGGGCCCTGTGTTGCATGTGGAGAATTGTGTAGGTGAGTGTGTGTGGTGTAGCCGAACGGGGTGGTGAGGACATGAGGGGGATGTAGCACAGCAATCGGTGACCCCTACATTAAGCTGTGTTGCTCCCAAGATGCAGTGCAAATGCGTGTTGTAGCAACCGTAGCCAATGGGAAAACAGGATGCAGTGTTGCCAGGTCCGCGAATTGTAAGCGAGTTGTAAGTAGCGTGTTGAATGGCATTTTTTCTGGGCTTGTTTTCATAGAGCTGGCAACAAATTAGGCGGGGGTGTCGGTGCTTGTGGCGTGTTTGTGTTTATTATTGATATTGATGTTGTTTGTGAGTGTGGACGGGAGGCGGCTGTAGTGGCAGTGCAATGACAGTTTTTACGCGGGTGTTGTTGACTGTGGGTGTGCGGCGCGACATGAGGAGATAGCCGTGGATCGACGCGGAGGGTAAGACTGTGTCGTGTTAGTGTGTTGTTGCAGTGTGTGTTGCAGCGTGTTGCAGCGTGTCAGTGACGTAGTAGCTGGTGCCTTTTGTTCCTGTGCGTGCTTTTGGGGACATGTTTTCAATTGTATATAAGGATAACCCCGGGCAATTAAGGTGTTACTAGTTGGACTTGGCAAATGTACCATATGTGTCGTAGTAAATAAAGTAAATAAAGTGTCATAGGCCAACATTATTCTGAACATAACCTGGAGACTTGACAACTGGGTCTTATGATCAAAATAAGAAGTTTATATAATGGTGGGTAAAATAAAAAAATAAATTCTAAAACTTTGCCACGGACAAGACCAAAGTCTCGCCCACGGGTACGGACATAATGATGACCCCTGCGTTAAGTTGCCATCTCATAATATAGTCAGCTGGGGAGCAAAGCGGGCAGCAGAATGCAGACGTGGTGTATAGCCTATAGCTTAACGTGACACCATTTTGCTGCCATCATTATCAAGCAGCCATAAGGCATGAACAGATTGCTCTGCTCCTCACCTTTTGGGTTGAGCGCTCACAGCGGGGGAGTTTGTTGTGTTTTTTTCCCTCCAGACTGAACCGAACATAACAAACTGTTGTACCCCGAGGGCTCGGCTCGCCTCGCCTCGCACGCAGCAGTCAGCCGTCCACCAAACTGTGCCATATTGCACTGGCCCGGGCACGCTGTGCACCCACCGTACAGAGCAAAGGACAATGTCGCGTGCACGCACACACGCACGCACGCACACACACACACTATATAAACAGGAAGGGCCATGCAGAAAAACAACGAACGGACAGATTGATTACCTTTAGTTCAGTGGTTTTCAACCATTGGTCCGGGGACCACCAGTGGTCCGGGGACCACCAGTGAGTGGTCCTTGATGGGGTTCCCTTCTGGGTCCATTTGTAAATGTGTGCTCTATAAGTGTGAGTGTTAAATGTGCTCTATACATTAAGTATATTGGATAAAAAAAATTACTAAACTGCATTATTCACATGTTTTTTTTTGTACATGATTAGATGTGCTGTTTATGCATTATGCAAGACATTAATACAAAATGACCATTTCTTCTTCACAATAATAATTGTATCAATATCTTGTTTGTAGCCTTTTATTTGACATGTCTTTCATGACTTCTTCTTGGACGAATAGCTTTGGCTTAATTTCACATGATTAAATGTAATCACCCCCTCAGCATTGGGGAGAAAAAAAAACATTTCAACTAAACAAAACAAAAATAAATGTCAAGAGAGATATCTGATAGACGTTAGGATGATCCACTGCAGAGGTGGGCAACTTTGACGATGGAGAGGGCCAATATATTTCCACACTCACTCCAGAGGGCCACAGTGCATATTACTGTCGTAGCAAAAATAGCTGATCTACAAGCTCAAAACGCGTCGCAATGCGACGCGTTTTGAGCTTGTAGATCAGCTATTTTTGCTATATTTGAATTGAAAACCTGAATATTTATTTTGCTCTTTTTTAAATTGGAATCCTGAAAAGAAACCTTTTTATAGAATCTCAAAGGCAATTTAGTTATAGTTATGTTAACTTTATGAACTGTTAAATGTTAACATAACTACGTTGGACACAAAGACAATAACATTTTAATACTAGTCATTAAGTAATTAAAGCGGGTTTGGAATTGTAACAGCTGAAATCAATACTATATCAGTATTCTGATATTAACATGCGGGCCACATTAACCGATTTTGGGCGGGAACCTCTTTTGGTGTTAGCATTATGTTATGCTTTAGCTATTGAAAAATAGCAGATCTACAAGCTCATAGCACGCCACCGAGTGGCGCGCTATGAGCTTGTAGGTCTGCTATTTTTGAAAAATCGAAGAACTGATCCATCGAAGAACGACATAGAAGCAGCTTTTTCAGAAAACTGTCAGGATGTAGAAGACATTTTTAGAATCTGATCTCAGGTCAAAATGGCCTGGGTTAAGTGAAGGTGGGGCCGCATGCCAGTTGCCCACCCCTGATCCACTGTGACTGGATGCTCTGTAACCCTAACCGAGGACCACAGAAACAGCACTGCTTGGCAAGAAGATAAATAGCTGTTGTTTCCTCAGGTCTTGACTGTGGAGTTAATCTGTATAGTTGTTGTCACTGCCGCTGGGACGGCGCTGAGCCTGAGAGGGCACGTGTTCACGGACAAGACAAACAACAAGGTTAGTCATCTATTATGGATGGCCAGGGAGGACCGACCCACCCTAGCAAGGTGACATCACAGGGTCACCTTGTTAAGAGACCAGTTCACTGGGGGGGGGAGCCTGGAACTGTGAAATGACCAGTGGTAAACAATAAAGTACATTTACTTAAAGGGATAGTTCAGAATTGTTTAACTTAACCCATTTAGACGTGGGAACGTCAAAACGAATCCAACCGACGGGTTGCTAGGGCGTGTGTACGCGTCCTAGCGCATTTTCATTGATGTCAAACGAGAGAAAAATATTCAGATTTTATTTTTTTTGTTTTTTTGAGTTGGCCTCTCCTTCTGCACCATACTCCTTGCTCTTTCCTTGTCGTTCACTTCCCTGTTTACCGTTCACAAAGAAAGGCTCGGCGCGCGTAATCTAAGGAGCTCTCCGTTGTTTTGACCAGATGGATATACTAAGCTCTTCATTTCTGACTTCAACATGCCTCTCGTTCATAATATGAAGCAAGCGATCATCAGCGATTTATATCGTAATCTTAGCGAGGTAAGCAAGCACAAATATGTCTCCTGGTTTTTGTCCAGGAGCTGATTGTGTTAAAGGCGTAGTGAAATGAAAAATACATTTTTCACACTTTTAGCTGTGGTCATCATACATAACTAACAATGGATACCAAAAAAATTGACAAATTCTCATTTTTGTATCGTACTGCGTGATGACGTGTCGAGGCCCACATCGATAAAAGCCAATACAAATGAAGCTCACCTGTTTAATTCCCCATCCGTCCAACATTGTCCAACACAGCTGGTATAGATTACAGAAATCCTCCATTATTATTATTATTCTCATTCAAGATAACATCCAGACAGTTTATTACTCGGTTTCAACTTAATCATCACGCTAAAATATGTATCAGAAAACATTATAGGGTAGAAATAAGCCACATATCAGTAAACTGGCACAGCTGGCCGACAATCTGGTGTAGCATAGCTACCGTCCCTAGCTACCGTCCCATCACCTGAAGGGATGCGATGCTCTGATTGGTTCAGAAACTTCAGACCGGTGTTTCAACTTGAAACCGTTTGAAACTTCAAAATAAAATGTCCACCATTTCCGTTGCACTACACCTTTAAGCTGTATGAAATACTTGCCATTAATATAGTGGTTGCAACTGTATTAATTGATTGCCCGAGTCCCGTGGTGGGGGTTCTGCTCTGGTTTTGGTGAATATTAAGTAGTTCCGGAATATTAAGTAGTTCCCCTGTGGGGGCCACAGGGATCTACTTAATATTCACCAAAACCAGAGCAGATGTCCCACCACACGGGACTCGGGCAATCAATTAATACAGTTGCAACCACTATATTAACACTCCGATTGCCCGGGGTTCATTAAATCATAGGGTTCATTAAATCATAGCGCCCAGCGATTTATAGCAGCGGAGCACTTTTACTGACGGATACTGGATGTGGCTGTAGTAGCTAAATGTAGCCAAAACACTCTAGAGCCGATCCACAACACTCTAGAGCCGATCCACAACACTCTAGAGCCGATCCACAACACTCTAGAGCCGATCCACAACACTCTAGAGCCGATCCACAACACTCTAGAGCCGATCCACAACACTCTAGAGCCGATCCACAACACTCTAGAGCCGATCCACAACACTCTAGAGCCGATCCACAACACTCTAGAGCCGATCCACAACACTCTAGAGCCGATCCACAACACTCTAGAGCCGATCCACAACACTCTAGAGCCGATCCACAACAACGGGAGGTATGATTCATTTTAACACATGTGATCTTTTCTTAAAATTGGACGGGATGATTTAGATCAAGAGTTATTAATGTTTTAAGATTTTTGGTCTCGTTGGCTAAACAGGGGGGGGGGACATTTTCGATGACGTCCCACTGTTACGCAACATTGAGTATTGTGCAACAGGCCACGCTCCAGTCACTGGCTCACACTACAGGTCTGTAACATATAGGACCAGTCACTTCCACCAGTCTTCTACATCCTGACAGTTTTCTGAAAAAGCTATGTTTCTATGTCAGTGGTTCTTCGATTTTTCAAAAATAGCAGATCTACAAGCGCACTATGAGCTTGTAGATCTGCTATTTTTCAATAGCTAAAGCATAACATAATGCTAACACCAAAAGGGGTTCCCACCCAAAATGGGTTAAATTAAAGATCTGTTCTTCCATAACATACGCCCAATTTAAATCTTTGATTGCAGACTTACCCCCCAAGTGTCTGCAACTGTTTTTAAACATAGCCTATACGTGCTAAACGTCACGCGGTGAGGAAATATTACTGTTCTGTTCTGTTTTTGTATATTGCTTTGAAATGATGTATTATGTTGTATCTCAACGACACTGCAAATGAGGGTGACCTCAATGTCTTAGGAGAATAAATAAAGGTTTGAATGAAAAGTTAAAAAGATTACAGCACTGGAAATGCCTTCTCGTTACATTGGGAAAGCTTAACACATTTTGTGCCCAAAACGTCTGTGGACGTCCTGGGTATTACCGCACGTGCATAGCCCAAGACGTCTGTGGACGTCTTTGAAAAAAATAAATATATATATATATATATATTTTTTTTTTTTTTTTTTTTTTATTAAAAAAAATCAGAAAAATCAAAACACATTTTTTTTGTTTTTTTTACACGTGGTGCCAAAGTTTGTGTTTTCGCCATTGAGAATGCATTTGGCGTTTAAATTAAATAACTCAGAAACTATAAAACATTTCAAAGTAAAAAGTTCCAGCATGTGTCTCCACAGTCGGCTGAATTATAAAAAATGTGAATGGATTTTCTAGGTGAAAGTGATTTTGGGCAGTTTTGCGTGGGCTCTCAATGTGTTAAAAGGTAACAGTGTCCGACTGTGGGCGACTGTGGCTCAAGAGGTAGAGCAGGTCGTCCAATGATCCACGGGTCGGCGGTTCGAATCCCGGCTCCTCCTGTCTACATGTCGAAGTGTCCTTGGGCAAGACACTGAACCCCAAATTGCTCCCGATGTGCTGGTTGGTGCCTTGCATGGCTTCCGCCGCAATCGGTGTGTGAATGTGTGTGTGAATGGGTGAATGTAATGCACAATCTATGTAAAGCGCCTTGGATAAAGGCGCTATATAAATGCACAATTTACCATTTAGTGTCCAAAAACAAGGTGAGCCACCATTATGGGTCGACAGTTTAGCGCTCTGTTGGTAAAGCAGCTTTTTGGAAGGGATTTTCTGGTAACAGAGCCTGAGTTTGGTGCAGTTCATTGAACTAAATTTCCCAACAGGCTTTCTTTTCGAAGCCAACAACAGAAAAAAAAAACCCAAACAAAAAAAAAGTCTGGAGCTTAATCCATTTTGAGCGGGAACCCCTTTTGGTGTTTTAAACATTATGTTATAATTTAGCTATTGAAAAATAGCAGATCTACAAGCTCATAGCGCGCCACCGAGTGGCGCGCTACGAGCTTGTAGGTCTGCTATTTTTGAGAAATCGTGAAAATGTGGCGCAAATCTTTGAATACATATTCTTTCAGAGCCAACATTTCTAACTCAAATCTTTGCTTTTGGGGCGTCCCTGGAACAACATAATACATATGATATTGGGGGTCCTTGAAATGAAATAGTTTGAGCATCACTGACATATAGAAACATAGGTTTTTCAGAAAAACTGTCATGTTTTAGAAGATATTTGTAGAACCGAACTTAGGTCAAAATGTGTTAATAACTGATCCAAGAACAGGTGTAAATGATCTCATCATGGGTCTGTCTGGTGGCCAGGCCATGAACTGGAACATGATCTGTTACCTGGCTTACAAACCCCCGATTGGATGATCCGTTATAATACTGTACCCAGGCCACAACCTGATTGGGTAATATGTTATGCCTGGCCACAGCCTGATTGGGTAATATGTTAGCTGGCCGCAAACCTGGCATATCTGGGACGAAATGCATTCCCATGAAAAGCTTCCGACAATAACACGATAGAAAGTATGTCGATATAGGCAACGCTTTACCCCTCACCCCCCTTAACACTCGACTGTCTTTCTGACCCATTTTGAGATTTTAAATGTGATTATCTTTGCCCGTGAAGCTCTCAGAAGGTTCCATGACTTTTCCTAAATATTCAATTGAAATCACCTCAGTCACCTCAGTTTTTGTTTTGTTTTTCATCCGAAACATTTTCAAAATATGAATTTAGACATAGGCCTACTGTACCATCTCTGCCCAGTGGTGAATAGGCAGATATGGTACAGTAGGCCTATGTCTAAATTAATATTTCATTGTCAAAGTATTTGTATACTATGTTCAGTGACAATAAATGTAATCTAATCTATTCATTTTCGGTCAAGATGACCCCCGTCACCTTTCCTCCTCCCCCCACGGGAGTGGACGTCACACCTCCAGACAGCCCATTGTTCAAGTTAAAAGGCAATGACTCTTTGAGTACATGTTGACGCCAATACTTTTACTCAAGCACATTTTGAATTATGGACATTTAACTCAAGTAAGAAATGCGAGTACTTTTTCCACCACCATAATTATGTCCGTGCTGTATTCAATGCATGTCTGTCTGTCCCTATGGCTGTCTGTCCCTATAGCTGTCTGTCCCTATGGCTGTCTGTCCCTATAGCTGTCTGTCCCTATGGCTGTCTGTCCCTATGGCTGTCTGTCCCTATGGCTGTCTGTCCCTATGGCTGCGTCACTGCATTCAATGCATGACTGTACCTACCTATAGCTGCGTCACATTCCAGGAGACTCTCCATAGGACCTTTTGGAAGCACATTCAACGTGTATTTTTAGCCAGGTACGTCTGCCAGAAATCAAATTGTACCGACCACTCTCCGGCCCCTGTGTACTGACCACTCTCCGGCCCCTGTGTACCGCCCACTCACCGGCCCATATGTACAGTACCGTACACTCGCCACCATATGGCAGACAATGGGGGAAATGGGCTCCTGTGACGTAGGTGCTGAGCTAAACAGGCCGTTGAGCGAGCGCACACCTTGGAAAGGGGGACCTTTTGTTGTCCTCGACGAGCCCAAGCGAAGTGACAAAGAGGTTTTTTGTGGATATACCGGTCGGGGCGGGGCCCTCAGACCGGGCAGCGCGCTGCAGGCGAGGACCCGAGCACCGTGGCAGACAGCAGCGCCCGGTCCATCTGTCTTCAGCAGCCTGGACATATCTGCATGCTAACCCATTCTGACCTGAGATCAGATTCTACAAAATGTCTTCTACATCCTGTCAGTTTTCTGAAAAAGCTATGTTTCTATGTCAGTGGTTCTTCGATTTTTCCAAAAATAGCAGACCTACAAGCTCGTAGCGCGCCACTCGGTGGCGCGCTATGAGCTTGTAGATCTGCTATTTTTCAATAGCTAAAGTATAACATAATGCTTAAAACACCAAAAAGGGTTCCTGCCCAAAATGGATTCATGTAGGCAGTGTTACCCAAAGTGCATGTTTTAGCTCAGGAACCAAAAGAGAAGTTTGCCGGGACAAAAAAAACGTGACAATAACAGATCTATAAGCTCACAACGCGGTGCAATGTGAGCTTGTAGATCTGCTATTTTTCAATAGCTATAAAGCATAACATAATGCTTAAAACACCAAAAGGGGTTCCCGGACAAAAGGGGCTAATCCGCCTCTGCCCACACATCTCCACGGGAGAGCGTGGCTCACACAGACAGCTCTGCCAGCCTGCACGCCTTCCTCAGGATGGGGAGATACAGAGGGAAGGAAGGGCGGCTAGGAAAACATAGGAACTCTGCCAGCCTGCACGCCTTCCTCAGGATGGGGAGATACAGAGGGAAGGGGCGGCACGCCTTCCTCAGGATGGGGAGATACAGAGGGAAGGAAGGGCGGCTAGGAAAACATAGGAACTCTGCCAGCCTGCACGCCTTCCTCAGGATGGGGAGATACAGAGGGAAGGAAGGGCGGCTAGGAAAACATAGGAACTCTGCCAGCCTGCACGCCTTCCTCAGGATGGGGAGATACAGAGGGAAGGAAGGGCGGCTAGGAAAACATAGGAACTCTGCCAGCCCGCACGCCTTCCTCAGGATGGGGAGATACAGAGGGAAGGAAGGGCGGCTAGGAAAACATAGGAACTCTGCCAGCCTGCACGCCTTCCTCAGGATGGGGAGATACAGAGGGAAGGAACGGCGGCTAGGAAAACATAGGAACTCCAGCCTGCACGCCTTCCTCAGGATGGGGAGATACAGAGGGAAGGAAGGGGCGGCTAGGAAAACATAGGAACTCTGCCAGCCTGCACGCCTTCCTCAGGATGGGGAGATACAGAGGGAAGGGGCGGCACGCCTTCCTCAGGATGGGGAGATACAGAGGGAAGGAACGGCGGCTAGGAAAACATAGGAACTCCAGCCTGCACGCCTTCCTCAGGATGGGGAGATACAGAGGGAAGGAAGGGGCGGCTAGGAAAACATAGGAACTCTGCCAGCCTGCACGCCTTCCTCAGGATGGGGAGATACAGAGGGAAGGAAGGGCGGCTAGGAAAACATAGGAACTCTGCCAGCCTGCACGCCTTCCTCAGGATGGGGAGATACAGAGGGAAGGAACGGCGGCTAGGAAAACATAGGAACTCCAGCCTGCACGCCTTCCTCAGGATGGGGAGATACAGAGGGAAGGAAGGGGCGGCTAGGAAAACATAGGAACTCTGCCAGCCTGCACGCCTTCCTCAGGATGGGGAGATACAGAGGGAAGGAACGGCGGCTAGGAAAACATAGGAACTCCAGCCTGCACGCCTTCCTCAGGATGGGGAGATACAGAGGGAAGGAAGGGGCGGCTAGGAAAACATAGGAACTCTGCCAGCCTGCACGCCTTCCTCAGGATGGGGAGATACAGAGGGAAGGGGCGGCACGCCTTCCTCAGGATGGGGAGATACAGAGGGAAGGAACGGCGGCTAGGAAAACATAGGAACTCCAGCCTGCACGCCTTCCTCAGGATGGGGAGATACAGAGGGAAGGAAGGGGCGGCTAGGAAAACATAGGAACTCTGCCAGCCTGCACGCCTTCCTCAGGATGGGGAGATACAGAGGGAAGGAAGGGCGGCTAGGAAAACATAGGAACTCTGCCAGCCTGCACGCCTTCCTCAGGATGGGGAGATACAGAGGGAAGGAAGGGCGGCTAGGAAAACATAGGAACTCTGCCAGCCTGCACGCCTTCCTCAGGATGGGGAGATACAGAGGGAAGGAAGGGCGGCTAGGAAAACATAGGAACTCTGCCAGCCTGCACGCCTTCCTCAGGATGGGGAGATACAGAGGGAAGGAAGGGCGGGTAGGAAAACATAGGAACTCCAGCCAAAGGATAATGTGTGAAATGTAGATATAATATATACTGTATGCAGGGAACACACACACACACACACACACACACACACACACACACACACACACACACACACACACACACACACACACACACACACACACACACACACACACACACACACACACACACACACACACAGCTAGAATATGAAAATGTCTCCCCCGTTTGAGGTCCGCTTGGCACCCGAAGCGGGGCCGGGTGTTTGCTAGCAGATGCGCAACGTCGTGAAGTGTGGAAATAATCTCAAGGTCAGTTTATCATTGACATTCAAGGAGCGTCTGTCTGTGCTGTCTGTGCGTCTGCCTGCCTGTGCTCTCTCTCTCTCTCCATCCATCCTTCCGCCACACTTAGCTGGCTGGCAAACCCCCCCCCCCCCCCCCCCCCCCCCTCAAGCTGACTAATCATTTGTGTATGCAGTTATAACCCATTTACACCTGGGAACGATTCTACAAAATGTCTTCTTCTATATCATGACAGTTTTCTGAAAAACCCATGTTTCTATATCATTGGTTCTCAAACTTATATGTAATTGGCCGCCGACCCCCATCTGAAAAGAGTTAAAAACGTTCGCTCTGAAATAATATATATACAGATTTGCGCCACATTTTCACGATTTTTCAAAACATAGCAGACCTACAAGCTCGTAGCGCGGCACTCGGTGCCGCGCTATGAGCTTGTAGATCTGCTATTTTTCAACAGCTAAAGCATAACATAATGCTTAAAAAAACACCAAAAGGGGTTCCCCGTACAGAATGGGATAATATGCTTTCAATGTCTGAAAATACATGCCATCCATCAACGTTGCGATTGTAACGTCTTTGGGGCTGGAGAGAAAAGGGCATCTGGAGCAGGTGTGGCGTATCTTAAATCTAATAAATATACATTTCCTCAGGCGGAAAAGAGGAAGTATATGCACTGCCCGGATCAAAGGATTCGTTTTCCTGCTATGCCAACACGGTAGATCAGATTTGATACGGAGCATAACGGAGCACACGGACGGAACTGGATTCTAATATATACTTGTGAAAGGAAGCGTCAAACTGTATCTTCTTGATGTTCAGAAATCTGCATGGTGCACGCTTAGAGTATATGAATAGAGACGGCACCCGAGTTCTCCTCCCGTCCACTTGTATTAAGTTGCTCTAAAGCACATGAGGCGATTTCACTCCTCCTTCCGGGTAGGAACAGAGTGCATTCTGGGATGGATTTGCCCCAAACACATGGATGAACGCGCTGGCCGTTGACTATCATTGCAAATGATAGGCTCTTCAAAATAAGGGTTGAACCGGGGGAAAGTCCTGCCGTGAATTGCATCGAATGTATTAATTAATCCTGGCGAACAGGATATATATTTGCATTTGTTAATTATTAAGCGATACAAGCTTTCCCTCGGACACTCTCGGATACGTCACATGAACCTTTGGATCACGTGACCGGAGGGGAAACCCCCCCCAAAACAACTTCTCAGGGCTTCTGGGAAGTGGAGGCACAATGCATTCTGGGAAGTGTAGGCACTTGTAGGCTATCGTGTAGGCTATCGGGGTGTCATGGCAGCTTCCATGTCGGGCTGTACCCCCTTGTTGATGTTGTTGCTGTTTGCGGTGGTGGAGTATATTTTTTCGACACTATATGACAAATGATGGCACTATTTTTTAAAGGCAGATTTCCGTGAAATGGAGTTATACAATCAAGACCGTGTGATTCTTCAGAGGTTTAGTGAAAGACTTGTGTGTATATCCTGTATATCCTTCTATTCGTATAACTCTCAGTAAATGCAAATTAGCAGAGAGGATTTTACTGAGATCTTTTCTTCTGCACTGTAACTTTATTCACTTGTTTGTATCTCCTTTGTTTTTATTTGAACTTTTATGATGTGTTTCTTAATGGGCGTCTTAATGCACTGTGTCTTAGTGTCTCCATCGGTGCTTAATGTTTTGACGTAAAGCACTTCGAATCGCCTCGTCGTTGAGAATGTGGTAAACAACTCGTCTCGTCTTGTCTGGCGTTCAGGGACACTCGAGGCGTCCTGAAGCGCTTTGTGCACCTGAAATCATTTGTCTTTTCACGCCCGCTGCCGCGTTGCGTGGAGGATTAGTCCTCAAAACAAACTCCCTCCCAACAGAAGGAGAAACGGCAGGTACTCTTCTATTGTAAGACTGGAGCATTCTTCATTCTCTCTGACACGTCCATGATATCTGTGGCATCGTAGTGACTTTACGACGACGACACAAAGAACGCCAGGATACAAAGCGCCACGAAACCATTTCCCCTGATGGGACTGAAATTGGAATTGAAACGGCTACTGCACAATGGCAGGCGGATCGTTGTGTGTGTGTGCATGTGTGTGTGTGTGTGTGTGTGTGTGTGTGTGTGTGTGTGTGTGTGTGTGTTTAATTTGCAAAACCAATATCCTGAATTGTAAAACCTATTGTTTTACTGGTTGAGCAGCCAAGAAGTGACAAGTGGGCAATTATTGCCGTCTGTCTGTCTGTCTGTCTGTCTGTCTGTCTGTCTGTCTGTCGCGAGTCACTCCGTCACTAAATTTGCTCCATCAGGGGTTCTTGCATACACCAATATGACCATATTTGGGAACAGTCGGTTACCATGACGGAGATGTGCAGGATGCGTAGCTCCTCCTCCGCAGAGTCGGAGGCGGGGTCCTGGGTGGGGGCGTGGCCGGGCATGGTGAGAGCGCCGTCCTGGTGGTGGATGTGGAACAGCAGGGTGCCGTTCTCCAGCCACTGCTGCCTCCAACGGACCATAGGGATGTCCTCGGAGCTGCCCGAGATCTCTGCATGGACGCACAGAGAACACACACACACACGCATTCACATTTTAGAAGAAACACAAACAATAGTGGATGCGCACACTTGAAAAAAACTCTACAACAAGTGCTTCAGGATACAGATCACAGGTACAGAAAGCATCGCCATTTTAAGATGGTCATATCTCCTTCAAATATTTTCCAATTTCATTGAATGATAAATCATATGAAAGCTTACATTCTGTTCTTTAATAATCTGTAAAAAACTGAAAAATTACTCTGGTCGAGATGAGGGCCTATTTGCCAGACCCGGTCACATATATGGCGACTGCCAATTATTGCAGACACTGAACAGAATTTTGCCGATGCCTTAGCTCTCGGCTTATTGGGCATGCCTGCAATCTGCAGGCCCCTCACGACTGATTTATGGACATTACCGAGGCTTCCAAATATGAACAACAAGTAGTTTACATTTGTAGCCAAGCTGTATAACAGCATCCTTAAGACGCTGGTACTTAAGCACCTTGGTAAGGAATGCCTCTTCCAGACTGTGGTCAAATGTACATGCCACTTCCAAAATTCAAGTAGTTCCACAGTTCTGGCACTCTGACAATAAATCCCCCCTCCTCATTTTCCCCCCTTCCAGATAGGGATAAAGACGCATGTGCGCTCATACGCACGCACGCACGCACGCACGCACGCACGCACGCACGCACGCACGCGGCGCAGAGGAACCGACACATTATGAATGCATGGCGAGGCGTTGAGGGTTAGATGTTTGAGTTATGCAAGTGTGTCGCGTTCCAAAGGTGCGTCAGACCCATAACTCAAGTGTGTCGCGTTCCAAAGGTGCGTCAGACCCATAACGTTCCAAAGGTGCGTCAGACTCATAACGTTCCAAAGGTGCGTCAGACCCATAACGTTCCAAAGGTGCGTCAGACCCATAACGTTCCAAAGGTGCGTCAGACTCATAACGTTCCAAAGGTGCGTCAGACCCATAACGTTCCAAAGGTGCGTCAGACCCATAACGTTCCAAAGGTGCGTCATAACCCATAACTCATGCGGTGCGTTGAAGTGGAATGTGTTGAACTGACGGAGATATTGTGTGTGTGGATATTATTGCACAGAGAGCAGATATCAAACTGCAGCGTCCAGCGCATGCGATGCATATCTAGCCCATTCTGGGCGGGAACCCCTTTTGGGGGTGTTTTAACTAAGCATTAGGACTATGTCATACTTTAGCTGTTGAAAAATAGCCGATCTACAAGCTCGTAGCGCGGCACCGAGTGCCAAGCTACGAGCTTGTAGATCTTTTTTTTTTGTGTGAAAATGTGGCGCAAATCTTTGAATGTACAGCTATATTCTTTCAGAGCGAACTTGTCTCTGGAACAACATATTTTCAGATGGGGTCAATTACATATATTTCTGGGGGTCCTTGACATGAGACATAGAAACATGGGTTTTTCAGAAAACTGTCAGGATTTAGAAGACATTGGTAGTATCGTCCTCAGGTCTAAATGAGCTAGTCAGTGCATGCCATGAATAAATGGAGAATCTCAGCCGGCTTAAATCGGAATAGATAATATATTATAGATTATTTAACGGAGAAAATATATCATGAATTATAACGCCATAACCATGCAAGATTAATTACTTTGCCACATGATGATCGATGAATAGCCAATCTACAATATCGGCTATTTTCAAGTGTAAACCACTCCTACGACTGGCTTTGTTAGTTTACGTGTCTGTCTGTCTGTCTGTTCGTACCAAACAATGAGCATGGTTGCTACGGTCACCCAGTTCACCCGGGTGTGATTTCATTACGTCAGACATGACGTCAGACCACAGCTGATCAGGCTATATAAGACCTTACACCACTCAGTTCACACAGGTGTGATTTTTACTATAAGTTTGCACGGCATTGTGCAACAAATTAAGTATAATGCAGGATTAGGTTGTTAATCAGATGAACCGGTTTAGTTGATTTATTAAAAAACAACTCGACAGAGCACTCGACCGAGCACACAGACAGGCAGGACACAGACAGAGCACACAGACAGGCAGAGAGAGTTCTGGACACAATGGACAACAAGGCTGTGAGGGAAATAAGAAAAGGCAAATGAAGCCCAGTCCAAACGGTCAGAGATACGACGAACAACAGACCATGAAACAACAACAGCCATGTTGTATCGACCCACACCAAGAGAGCAAAACCTGCGTACCGTATGACGCGTCACTGTTGGCAGGAGAGACCATGAAACCACCAAGTGTGTGTGTGTGCGTGTGTGTGCGCGTGCGTGCGTGCGTGCGTGCGTGGCGTGGCGTGCGAGCGTGCGTGCGTGCGTGCGTGCGTGGCGTGGCGTGGCGTGGCGTGCGAGCGTGCGTGCGTGCGTGCGTGCGTGCGTGCGTGCGTGCGTGCGTGCGTGCGTGCGTGCGTGCGTGCGTGCGTGCAATATGACATTGTGAGGACGATCGGCCTGGTCCTCACAAGATGAATGGTTGTTTTAAAGTTAATAATGACTTGGGGAGTTCAGATGGGGGGGGGGGATTATGATTGGATGTTTAGAGGTTAGCTTTAAGGGCTGGGGTTAAAGTTGTCACTATTTTGATACTGTGTACATTGCCCATCTCATACAGTAGATTAACACATTCTGGGCGGGAACCCCTTTTGGTGTTAGCATCGTGTTGTACTTTAGCTATTGAAAAATAGCAGATCTACAAGCTCATAGCGCGCCACTCGGTGGCGCGCTATGAGCTTGTAGATCTGCTATTTTTGAAAAATAGAAGAACGACTGACATTTTCAGAAAAGAAGACATTTTTAGAATTTTATCTCAGGTCAAAATGGGTTAAAAAACAACAACAAAAAACAGCCATTTTCAAAGGCGTTCTAAGGTCTTTATGTCCACACAAGTCTATAGTAATACAGTGAAAACCTGTGTGTCCAGTGTGCGTGCGTGCGTGCGTGCGTGCGTGCGTGCGTGCGCACATGGCAAAAGGCACCATTACACTGAATAATGGCCTTAGAAACACCTGCCTGCCTGTATTTTACGGATGATCACAGCGCCATGCCAACGTCTGCACATTAGAAACAGCTTCTATACGTCCAGATCCTGGCCCTCTGCTGAGCTACTGCTACCACCATGCTGAAGAATCTCTTTATTTTATAGTTTCTATACGTCCAGATCCTGGCCCTCTACTGAGCTACTGCTACCACCATGCTGAAGAATCTCTTTATTTTATAGTTTCACCCCCGATTCTATGCATATATTTCTACCTTTATGGCCGCTGTAAATAGCCGGGGAATCATCTGTTTTAATGGAATGTGGGTGTTTTGTCCTCATTGTTTCAGCCCTGCTTCTAATGTGGGTGTTTGTCCTCATTGTTTCAGCCCTGCTTCTAATGTGGGTGTTTGTCCTCATTGTTTCAGCCCTGCTTCTAATGTGGGTGTTTGTCCTCATTGTTTCAGCCCTGCTTCTAATGTGGGTGTTTGTCCTCATTGTTTCAGCCCTGCTTCTAATGTGGGTGTTTGTCCTCGTTGTTTCAGCCCTGCTTCTAATGTGGGTGTTTGTCCTCATTGTTTCAGCCCTGCTTCTAATGTGGGTGTTTGTCCTCGTTGTTTCAGCCCTGCTTCTAATGTGGGTGTTTGTCCTCGTTGTTTCAGCCCTGCTTCTGGTCAGAATGTGGGTGTTTGTCCTCATTGTTTCAGCCCTGCTTCTGGTCAGAATGTGGGTGTTTGTCCTCATTGTTTCGGCCCTGCTTCTGGTCAGAATGTGGGTGTTTGTCCTCATTGTTTCGGCCCTGCTTCTGGTCAGAATGTGGGTGTTTGTCCTCATTGTTTCGGCCCTGCTTCTGGTCAGAATGTGGGTGTTTGTCCTCGTTGTTTCAGCCCTGCTTCTGGTCAGAATGTGGGTGTTTGTCCTCATTGTTTCGGCCCTGCTTCTGGTCAGAATGTGGGTGTTTGTCCTCATTGTTTCAGCCCTGCTTCTGGTCAGACGGGAATTAAGTACATTTCCTTTTGGGAAAACATTAGACCGTCTGATATGTTTAAATTCACTTGTGTAATAAAAATGAAAAAGGACATTACTGAACGCTGGCTGTTGTCTTCGTTCATTTGGCTGTACAGTATGTGCACCTTAACATTCACCGCCACCAGGGGGCGCCAAAAGTCCCAGACCGCCACCATATATCTTTTATATTATTTTATATATTTGTATTTAAAAAAAAAAAAAAAAGTTTTTCGTGTTACAAAACACGAAAAACACGTCCTTGGCGCTCCAGGACATCATGAAAAAGAAGTTAAATAAGTCCTTGGCGACCATTGAGTTTAAAGGACAATAATAACCCTAACGCACATCATAAGCATGTGTCGTGCATACACAAGGAAACCTCCACAACGTTTTATCGTGACCGAACTAGACACTATAGTTTTCCATGAGAAGTGAATGAATGAAACCATGGACCTCGCAGTACGAGAGCTCACATGCACCACTAACACTAACTAACTGCTGGTGGGAGAGAGAGAGCGGGAGAGAGAGACATTTCAGTCAGATAACTCACGAATAGATTTAACCAATATTTTTTTATAGAATGAGAATACAAACTGTGCATATAATATTTTGTCTTGGCGTTCGGCTCTGCTACATTTTTCTCCCTGCTCTGCACAATCAAACACCATCGTTAAACATTAAGAGCAGGGAGATAGATACACAATAAATACCCCTCCCCCCCTGGGGTGGCGCTGGGAGCAAACATCACATAACCAGGAACCATATGCAGAAGGAAGGAAGAGCATGCAGTCTAGGTGAGCTTAAGTAACCCCGCCCAATTGGTCAGCTGACCGCCACATCAGCGAATGGCACGTGGGTCTTGCACACACTGAATACACCCACATAGTAATGCAACATATTAACCCCTTGAGTATATGTATGCGCCCTTGAGCACGGCATGAACCCCCTATATCTGACTGAACTAACTCCGCAAGCTATACGTATCATATATTGAGGGAGTAAGAAAAGAGGGAGGAGAGCGAGCAAGGGGGTGAGAAAGTGCACGAGCGGAGGAATGGATCCCAGTAATGTGATTATGGTTGTGTATTAGTGGACCTTCCCTGGACGACGCATGCAGACTCACTGGACCCTGGCCTTTACACAGGTCTGAGGCACTTAGCACCGAGCCCCACGTAGCATCCATCTTAAGACCGCTTTTTAAAGGCATAATCCTTAATCCATGCACAGAGGAAAAGGCCAGCTTCGCTACCAAAGATACCATGATTTTTTTTCCTCCAAAGTACTCCCAACCAATCAACTGAGCGATAGATGTCTGTGCTCGCAGAGGCCGAGAGAGAAAGACCATCTAAAATACAAACAATCTGTCTTTTCTGTGTTCTCTGTGTGTGTGCGTGCGTGCGTGCGTGCGTGCGTGCATGTGTGTGTGCGTGCATATAGTACACACGCAGGCCTGCTATCAAGCTTGTTTTTCAAGGGGATCAGAAAGTCGACAGAAGCTCTCAGTCCAACTGCGCAAGTTGCACTTTTTCAAAAGAATTAAGCCGATATCAAGCCATAATTGATGTGATTCTTTTTTTTAAACGCACATTGGGGGATTTAACACTTTTAAACGCAAACTTAGAGTCTGCTACTCATTTGCTATAAGACTGAGCCTCTGAAAACGTGCGATCTTGCAACACAAACAGAGTAATCTGTGCGGAGCGCAATGTCTACAACACCAGAGGCTTCCATTTTGCATTCTGTAAAGCACAGACTGAGCTGCTCATATTCAGTGTTTTTAGCTCTCTGCAGGGAGTCTACTGGGTTCCAGGCCATATACACACTGCGGCGCCAACCGCAGAATAAAATCACCAGCCTTATTGGAGATGGAGCTCCTGGCGATGATTGGGGGCTCGGCGTATAAACCTAAGGGTGCAATATTATGCCGACACGCCATCTGGGTTCCCGCCGGGCACACGGGTCGGTACCAGCAGGGGTAAAGGTTGCCATAGCAATTTTTAACAGCACTGCTCTCTGCACAGTATAAAGACCTCGGTGGACATTTTACTCTGAGAGAAGTTTAATTCATTTAGGAGTGAGACCAGACTCTACAAAATGTCTTCTAAATTTTTCTGAAAAAACTGTCAGTGGTTCCCAAACTTTTTCACGTGAAGGACCCCCAAATTGACACTAATTATCCCACGGACCCCTATTTGAAAAGACATGCCAGGGACCCCCATAAGAGAAGATTTTTACGGCTCTAGCAGTGATTCTCAACCCGTTTAATTTCAAGGACCCCCAGTTTGACATGCATTAATTATTAAAAATCTGCGATTTAGACACATAAAACAAATAGCGGGAAACGCGTAATAAGCAGGGCATATCGTTTGATCAATCAATTTAAAGCCCTGAAACTGTTAAAACACTGCAAATGGCAAATTGTGCCATTTATAGAGCGCCTTTTTCCAAGGCACTTGAACATAGATTGTGAATAGATTGTACATAGATTGTACATAGATTGAACAAAAGCCTTAAACCAAAAAAAAGTATCTCTTCTAAGTGGAGTTTATGTGGAGTTTACTCTCTCACAATCTACCCTATAGCTGCCATGAGCGTATTTCTCTGTATCCACGCCGCTCTGTTCCGCCGAGACCGCGATAACAATCGTCATATCGCAGCATGGCCACCAGAGGGCCACGATAAGCAGTGATGACTTACTGGAGGAGTTTGTTGACATGCAATTCCCAAAGTTTATAGCAATACATAAATAAATATAATGAAAGCAAGCAAACAGCGACATGGCCGGGGCTGAGCTAGGGCCTGCCTGTCTGCATCTTAGAGTATATATGAATAGAGACGGCACCGGATTTCTCCTCCCATCCACTTGCATTAAGTTGCTCAAAAGCGCATGAGGCGATTTCACTCCTCCTTACTTACTTTGTAGATTTGATTATTATTACAACACCTACATTAACCACTACAGCCCTACAATATATACATTTCGGCCATTTGAAAAACAGCAGATCTACAAGCTCACACTTGTAGATTTGTAGCTTGTAGATTTTTGTCATGTGTGTGTTACTTTAAGTACATTTTGATAACAATATGTTTGTACATCAAGTACATTTTTTATTCCTGACTTTTACTTCTAACAGATCATTTCTCCAATGCAGTATTGATACCTTTTACTTTAAAAAAAAACGTGAGCAACATTTCCCACCACTGCCTGCCTGCATGCCTGGGGAGCGATGCGAGTGGGAGAGAGAGAGAGAGAGAGAGAGAGAGAGAGAGAGAGAGAGAGAGAGAGGAGGATTATGAAGCAGGGAGATGCTCGCTCGCTCGACGCCGGTATAAGTTGCACGAAGCGATGGAGAATTGGAGATGCTCGCCGCCGTAAGTTGTTGTGGTGGATGGTGAATTCCAGTGTGAACGTTATAACAAACAGTCGGGAGGATGTCCTTCAAGCCCATGTGTCCTCCAACTGAACCACACGGATATACTGGGATTTCACGGGAGCTTATCCCGTTTAGGACTGACGTCGATGTCCCTGGAACCACGTATTCTTCAGATGTGGGTCGGCGGCCAATTACATATAATTCTATGGGTTCTTGACATGAAATAGTTTGAGCACCACTGATATAGAAACATGAGGTTTTTCCGAACACTGTCATGATTTTAGAAGACATTTTGTAGTATCTGTCCTCAGTCCTAAACGTCAAAATAAAAACAACGTTCGCTCTGAAAGAATATATATTCAAAGATTTGTGCCGCATTTCTACGATTTTTAAAAAATAGCAGACCTACAAGCTCGTAGCGCGCCACTCGGTGGCGCGCTATGAGCTTGTAGATCTGCTATTTTTCAATAGCTAAAGTACAACATAATGCTTAGTTAAAACACCAAAAGGGGTTCCCGCCCAGAATGGGTTATTTTCCCTCAGCCGTATATATCAACTCACTTCACGCAGTAAACATGGTTTTCTACGGCTGGGATGGAGAAGGGTTTGATGCTATAGTGAAAACCCCCCTTTGGGAGGAAATAACATACGTATGTATCCTTCTATCAAGTGAAGGGAACTGTCAGTCAGGTCCATCGGATGAGCATTTCTCTCCTCAGGGATGTTGAGACATCGATCTGAACCTGCACACATAGAATGTGTCTCTGAATGGGTTTCTGTCCGAGGCTAAGTCATTGATTTTTTATTTTCATGTCATGTGAAAGCAGGGAATCAAATTGACATAATTTTGTTGTTCAGTTTGACCCACCAGTTGTGGGATATATGGCTTATAGAGTATAATGTCTTGCAGAGAAACAGCGAGTTGAGAAAACAGGCTTGAAAGGTTCAATGTGGACTCTAACGCTACGAGTCTGCCTGTGCAATTAACTCATTTTGGATTAAAAAAATAGTGTTTCTCCTCTCCTGAACAGTTGCCTCCATGACTGTCTCTGTATCAAAAATAGTTGCATTATGAAGATGTTTTTTCTGCTCTTTAGTAGGGTTTTCGTGACCGGTCCTCACGGGGTGAACTTAAAATACAAAAAATCACGGCGGGCATTCATTCCATCTTTAGCCTCGATACCCATCCAGGCTTTCATTACTCCATCTTTAAAATACAAAAATACCAAAAATCACGGCGGGCATTCATTCCATCTTTAGCCTCGATACCCATCCAGGCTTTCATTACTCCATCTTTAAAATACAAAAATACCAAAAATCACGGCGGGCATTCCATCTTTAGCCTCGATACCCATCCTTACTCCATCTTTAACATTGCTGAACATTATCCCTTGCACAAATATACCGACTCAACACTAGACCCTGGACAGAAAGGTTTGGAACGAGCCTGGATTGTGTGCATACATAACTACAGTATGTCATTCTGAGGGGCCCCTGTGTGCATAATAACTACAGTATGTCATTCTGAATGAGAGGGGGCCCCGTGGGGACATTTGCAGTTATTTGAATTGCTCAATGTAGTTCACATTATGCTATACATCTACCTGCCAAAACTAATAAAACAGAAAGCAGTTATCTTGGCCCTGCCAACCAAAAGGCATACAGCATACCGTATGGTGCAGCATGCCATGCATCTGAATTAGGCAGCATGCAGTGAGCAGTTCATTCTCTTGCTTAACACGCGTCGGTACAGAACTGGTGTTATAAAGAGCAATACGTGTGTTTTTTTTAACCAAGGGTATTGTGTGTCCCTCTTCATCTGCGTGGCCTCAGATTGTTTACTGCAGACAAAACAAACTCATTATTTGGTGTGTGTGTGTGTGTGTGTGTGTGTGTGTGTGTGTGTGTGTGTGTGTGTGTGTGTGTGTGTGTGTGTGTGTGTGTGTGTGTGTGTGTGTGTGTGTGTGTGTGTGTGCGTGCAGCTGTTTGATGCCATCCATCATTTATTTTTTAAACAACACCATGGTCTCTAATTATTGTCTTCGCTGCTGTGGCTAAATGACAATTTAATAATCAACGGTTTTGATGGAGTGCTCTTTAATGAGGGGAAGGAACCACTCGTTCAGCTGTTCAAAATAAAGTGGACTAGTTCTTCCATGTTGCTTATAAATATAATTGTATGCCTGTTGTATGCCTGTTTTTTAAACAAAGCCTTCATGTTGCAGCTCCCACAAGGCCACCAGCTCAGTGGCCTTGTGGTTAGAGTGTCCGCCCTGAGACTGGGAGGTCGGGGTTCAATCCCTGGCCGGGTCATACCAAAGACTCTAAAAATGGGACCCAGTGCCTCCCTGCTTGACACTCAGCATCGAGGGTTGGATTGGGGGGTAAGTCCCTGCGACATACTAGCGTCATGTCCAGGGGGTGTACTTGTACATCAAGCTGCCTCACGCTACAGAAACAGGAGATAGGCTCCTGCCCTATGGGCCTCATGGCTCGACAAGGCTACTTACTACTAACATGAAGCCGTATCCTCTAAGCCAATGGGAGATAAAACCCATAGTCTGAACGCTGCAACATGAAGCCGTATCCTCCAAGCCAATGGGAGATAAAACCCATAGTCTGAACGCTGCAACATGAAGCCGTATCCTCCAAGCCAATGGGAGATAAAACCCATAGTCTGAACGCTGCAACATGAAGCCGTATCCTCTAAGCCAATGGGATATAAAACCCATAGTCTGAACGCTGCAACATGAAGCCGTATCCTCCAAGCCAATGGGAGATAAAAAAAAACCATAGGGCTCCATTTTCGTCACCGCTAAACCCCTTATCAATAAACTTCTTTGCCCTTTTTTACTATTTTGAAAAACATTTTTGAATAGTTCAACTAGCCAATCTACATTGACACGTTGTGAGCTTGTAGACTGGCCATTTTAACTATTCAAAAATGTTTTGCAAAATAGTAAAAAAGCCATAGCCCTAGATATTGCGCCACCCCTTACACCTTATCCCTAAACTTATTTGCCATATTTTACTATTTTAAAACATTTTAAAATAGTACGAATAGCCGATCTACAAGCTAACAACGTGTCGATGTACATTGGCTAGTTGAACTATTTTTAAATGTTTTAAAATAGTAAAAAATGGCAAATTAGTTTAGGGATAAGGGCTTTAGCGGTGACGAAAATGGAGCCCTAGTCTCTTTGCTGCACCTAGCAGTTATGATGCAAGTCATTCTTGTATTCTTGCATAAACGAATGGCCAAGAATACACAAGGCAGCGCAAACAAGCTCACAAGGTTCAGGAACAAGTTATAATGTGTTGTCAGTCACTAAACTATAATTGGAGATCGGTATGCAAGCTTGTTTGTATAAAACTATACTGTAATGATATTGGTAGAGCTCTCTACAGCTCTGTTATACAATAACACTATACTGTAATGATATTGGTAGAGCTCTATACAGCTCTGTTAATACATACAATAACAATACATTTTTAAATGGGGTTATTCAGGTACAGCCGATTCATCATCACTGCTGCATCATTAGATAGTCCTGTCTGTGGCAGAGAGAGAGAGGGAGGGAGAGGGAGAGGGAGAGGGAGAGGGAGAGGGAGAGGGAGAGGGAGAGGGAGAGGGGGAGGGGGAGGGAGAGGGAGGGGGAGGGAGAGACACAACAGATGGCATGTGACTGTCGTCCTGAGCTTGACATGATCGAGCCGAGTCACGCGGACAGACTCCGGACACCCTCATACTCCCCCCCCACCACCCCTCCTTTTGGCTGGCACATTGTTCTCAAACAACGTTGGTAACGAGACAGACAGACAGCTCTGCCGCTGAGAGGAGATTTTCCAACTATAGAAGGAAGTCCGGGAGGAGACGACGCCGCTGTGTTGCGGTTCTCCGGGTCCTGTTCAGCCCAGCGGGACGGAGGGCGGTGCCATATGGCATCGGAACCGTGTTGTTTACACCACTGGGCAGGGGGTAGAACGGAGCGGAACGGGCGTGGTTGTTTGTGTACGGTTTGGGGAGTCGAGGCGTGACGTGGGGGGGTGAGGGGGTGTGTGGGGTGGGGGTGTCTGAAGGCTGGCATGCAGGCACTATAGAGGGTATGCGCCTGACATCATCATCATCATACCCGGAAGTTATGTGGGAATGCCTACCGAGCTGCCAAAAAGCTACTTTCTGGCCTTGACAGCCCATGATACACCCGGGTTCTGGTCGTTAGGCAAGAGAGAAATGACTTCCGTGAACCGGGGGATGAGCCGAGTGACGTCAGGACTTCAGTGAACCGGGGGATGAGCCGAGTGACGTCAGGACTTCAGTGAACCAGGGGATGAGCCGAGTGACGTCAGGACTTCAGTGAACCAGGGGATGAGCCTAGTGACGTCAGGACTTCAGTGAACCAGGGGATGAGCCGAGTGACGTCAGGACTTCAGTGAACCCCCGGGGGATGAGCCTAGTGACTTCAGGACTTCAGTGAACCAGGGGATGAGCCGAGTGACGTCAGGACTTCAGTGAACCAGGGGATGAGCCTAGTGACGTCAGGACTTCAGTGAACCAGGGGATGAGCCGAGTGACGTCAGGACTTCAGTGAACCAGGGGATGAGCCGAGTGACGTCAGGACTTCCGTGAACCAGGGGATGAGCCGAGTGACGTCAGGACTTCCGTGAACCAGGGGATGAGCCGAGTGACGTCAGGACTTCAGTGAACCCCCGGGGGATGAGCCTAGTGACGTCAGGACTTCAGTGAACCAGGGGATGAGCCGAGTGACGTCAGGACTTCAGTGAACCAGGGGATGAGCCGAGTGACGTCAGGACTTCAGTGAACCGGGGGATGAGCCGAGTGACGTCAGGACTTCAGTGAACTGGGGGATGAGCCGAGTGACGTCAGGACTTCAGTGAACCGGGGGATGAGCCGAGTGACGTCAGGACTTCAGTGAACCAGGGGATGAGCCGAGTGACGTCAGGACTTCAGTGAACCAGGGGATGAGCCGAGTGACGTCAGGACTTCAGTGAACCAGGGGATGAGCCGAGTGACGTCAGGACTTCAGTGAACCAGGGGATGAGCCGAGTGACGTCAGGACTTCAGTGAACCAGGGGATGAGCCGAGTGACGTCAGGACTTCAGTGAACCAGGGGATGAGCCGAGTGACGTCAGGACTTCAGTGAACCGGGGGATGAGCCGAGTGACGTCAGGACTTCAGTGAACCAGGGGATGAGCCGAGTGACGTCAGGACTTCAGTGAACCGGGGGATGAGCCGAGTGACGTCAGGACTTCAGTGAACCGGGGGATGAGCCGAGTGATGTCAGGACTTCAGTGAACCGGGGGATGAGCCGAGTGACGTCAGGACTTCAGTGAACCAGGGGATGAGCCGAGTGACGTCAGGACTTCAGTGAACCGGGGGATGAGCCGAGTGACGTCAGGACTTCAGTGAACCGGGGGATGAGCCGAGTGACGTCAGGACTTCAGTGAACCGGGGGATGAGCCGAGTGACGTCAGGACTTCAGTGAACCAGGGGATGAGCCGAGTGACGTCAGGACTTCAGTGAACCAGGGGATGAGCCGAGTGACGTCAGGACTTCAGTGAACCAGGGGATGAGCCGAGTGACGTCAGGACTTCAGTGAACCAGGGGATGAGCCGAGTGACGTCAGGACTTCAGTGAACCGGGGGATGAGCCGAGTGACGTCAGGACTTCAGTGAACCGGGGGATGAGCCGAGTGACGTCAGGACTTCAGTGAACCGGGGGATGAGCCGAGTGACGTCAGGACTTTGGCGCTCTATAATGGAGCTGTGTGTAGAACTGTGTGTGTGTGTGGGGAGGGGGGGGGGGTGAACCACACAGGCAGGCATTTAAACAGCAGTGGCAAAAAATAATAATAAATGTTTAGCATAATGTTATCGTTCACTGTACAACCGCCTGCCTCCTGAAGGAGCTTATCAACGAGACCCTCTGCTCGCCACCCAAAGACACACTGAGAGTAAACACACCCCCGCCCCCTCCCCCACAAAGAAATTGTGTTTTCAGCAGGCTGATAACTCCTCTGTCCTCTGTCGTTCCCACGTGTCTCCCAGCATCTCCGGAGGACAGGAAAATACTCCACACTAATATGACAGGGAAAAAGGCCAAAACGTGGCAAACAATACAAAATGACCTTTACATGCAGATTTGACTGAGAGCCATCGTGCAACCTCCAGCTTTTTACCAGAGGAGAAAAACTAAATGTATTTATATTTTATCCAAAATGAGTTAATAGCACAGGCAGACTCTTCACATACTAGAGCATGTCTGAAATAAGTGTCGACATGTAAATATGAAATAAAGAGTCCACAGAAGCGAACCTTTCAAGCCTGTTTACTCAACTCGTTGTTTCTCTGCAAGACATTCCTCTATAAGCCATATCTCCAAAACTGGTGGGTCAAACTGAACAACCAAAATGTCAATTTGAAGCTATGATTCCCTGCTTTCATATGACGTGCCATTGGATTAAAAAAAAATCCAATGGCAGCCGCTCAGTCAAATTTGGCCACAGCTGTTCCAAATCATTCATAGGCTGCACGAGTCTTGAAGAAAAATAGACGTCTTTCATGGTTTTGTCTTCAAGGTGCGCGTCCATCCCGGAGAGGCAGCCAATGTTCGACATGAATGAGAATGAGAAAGCGTGCAATCAATCAAAGTCGCTGCTTTTTTTCTTCACCTAACGAGCTATCCAATCCAACGCCGCACGCTGCATTATCAAGACGGACGGAAGGGAGCCGGCAAAATGCTAATTTGTGTCGAGTTTCAGAACTCAAAACCGTGTTTTATTATGTTTTTTTTTTATTTTGTTTCATTTCATGTCAGGTTGCAGGAATGCAGGGACCACTTCAAGGGGAGGGAGATCACAGGAGCAGGTGCTTTTTTTCCCCTTCTTCTTCGCCAGGAGCTGTTGTAAAATACATGGAACAGTGGATTTGATGATCCTTAAACCATTTACGCCTGACGTCGAAATAAAAAAAAATGTCTTTTTAAAATGTCTTTTTTTTCTGAAAAACCTCATGTTTCTATATCAGTGGTTCTCAATATTTCAAAATATGTTGTTCCAGGGACCCCCCCCCCCCCCGGGACCCCCCCCCCCCCCCCAGAAGCAAAGATTTGAGTTAAAAACTGAAACTCTGAAAGAATATAAATATTCAAAGATTTCAGGCACATTTACACGATTTTTCAAAAATAGCAGACCTACAAGTTCATAGCTTAGATCAACACCAAAAGGGGTTCCCGCCCTAAATGGGTTAACTAGACCCCGCTCCTTTGGATTGTAATTAGAAAACTTGTTGTAAGTCAAGTCTCTCACAAGTATATTCCACCATGCAGTCTCTCTCGTTAAGGAATAATCAGGTGGATTGGTGCCGTGGTAGCATGCTTAGCCAACTGGGTTTAACACACATGGACCAAGTTCTGCTGTTTTTCCCCTTCTTTTATTGTTAGACAATCATTCAACTAGAACATTTCTTTTCTGTCTCCACTAAAGACTACACATAATATTCGTTCCTTTTTTCCAACTCCAACCCCTTAGGAAAAAAATAAAATAAAAGCACCGTGGAGAGAGAGACAGAGAGAGAGAGAGAGAGACAGAGATTGAGAGAGAGAGAGAGAGAGAGAGAGAGAGAGAGAGAGAGAGAGAGAGAGAGAGAGAGAGAGAGAGAGAGAGAGAGAGAGAGAGAGAGAGAGAGAGAGAGAGAGAGAAACTACTGTCATAATCCTAGCAGCAAGAGACTCATCTCAATCACATGGAATATTCATAGGGACTGTGTTACATTATGTATCAGAAACACAGAGCTTCGTGACATCTCACTGGAAACATGTTCAGTACGTTTTACAGCCAACACTTCTTCACTTCTCTTTCTACACAGATCTGTGTTCCATTTGGCAACGATCGCGGCGTCAGCTGTGTGAGTGTGTGAACATGCACACAGATGTGTGAGTGTGTGAACATGCACACAGATGTGTGTGAGTGTGTGAACATGCACACAGATGTGTGTGAGTGTGTGAACATGCACACAGATGTGTGAGTGTGTGAACATGCACACAGATGTGTGTGAGTGTGTGAACATGCACACAGATGTGTGTGAGTGTGTGAACATGCACACAGCTGTTCCTCCACAACATGAAATGGTGTCATCATGTGCCATCAGTGGTGAAGACACCGAGTACTAGTACATTTTACTTTACAAGTACTGTAATTAACCACTTCTAACCATTATGTTTAGGGATGTCCCGATCGGGTGATCGGAAATCGGGGGCCGATCACATCATTTTCAAATGATCGGAATTGGACCGGGAACCAAAAAAAGGTGATCGGGACATCCCTAGTATCAATATTATATCCATATTAGACTGGAAATAGTCTGTGATTTGGGATATTGTACTATTGTGATATGGCATAAACGACAAAAATTGCACTTTCCCTGGGACTAAAGAGTATACAGAATATAAAGTTTAAAATTGCACTTTGCCTGGGACTAAATATATACAGTTTAAAACAGTTCGGGTCTCCCAGATCATGTCTGGATCGAGTTGTTTACTGCAAGACAAATGCGGCTGTTCTACGTTCTCTATTGATCTTGTATGACATCCGCAATCAAAGTTTATTATTTTCTCCATCTCTGCTGGTCGGTCGGTGTTCACTGCGACATTATTAACTTCTGGTACAAGTAAAAGTGAGGCGATGCCGACCTGTACACCACCCGGCCCAGCTGTCCCTCCAGTCTCGTCGTCCTCCTCCTCGTTATCACAACACAAACTCCTGTTGATTTGATCGAAAACAACGCCATGGTCTTCATCATCAGCGTCAGATTCATCCGTGTCCGTGAGCTCTAAATCCGAGTCACTGCCACCGTGTATGAAATCTAAAATAAATCCTTCCAGGAGACCGTCTTGTGTATATCCATTTAAAGCGTTAAGCAAGCGTTCTGATTCAAAGTTACTAGCCATCACAAACAAACAACAAGAATGATGTTGTGTTTACTGACAGCCTGAACACGTTGCTACTTATGGGCGGTGATCGGCTACGTGGAACTGGAGAACAATACATAGGTATGGCCAATCGAATGGACTCTAACTGGAGAACAATACATAGGTATGGCCAATCGAATGGACTCTAACTGGAGAACAATACATAGGTATGGCCAATCGAATGGACTCTAACTGGAGAACAATACATAGGTATGGCCAATCGAATGGACTCTAACTGGAGAACAATACATAGGTATGGCCAATCGAATGGACTCTAACTGGAGAACAATACATAGGTATGGCCAATCGAAACAACTCACACCCTAACTGGAGAACAATACATAGGTATGGCCAATCGAAACAACTCTATGTAAATACTGGAGAACAATACATAGGTATGGCCAATCGAACTGGAGAACAATACATAGGTATGGCCAATCGAAACAACTCACACCCTAACTGGAGAACAATACATAGGTATGGCCAATCGAAACAACTCTATGTAAATACTGGAGAACAATACATAGGTATGGCCAATCGAAACAACTCTATGTAAATACTGGAGAACAATACATAGGTATGGCCAATCGAAACAACTCTATGTAAATACTGGAGAACAATACATAGGTATGGCCAATCGAAACAACTCTATGTAAATACTGGAGAACAATACATAGGTATGGCCAATCGAACTGGAGAACAATACATAGGTATGGCCAATCGAAACAACTCACACCCTAACTGGAGAACAATACATAGGTATGGCCAATCGAAACAACTCTATGTAAATACTGGAGAACAATACATAGGTATGGCCAATCGAACTGGAGAACAATACATAGGTATGGCCAATCGAAACAACTCACACCCTAACTGGAGAACAATACATAGGTATGGCCAATCGAAACAACTCTATGTAAATACTGGAGAACAATACATAGGTATGGCCAATCGAAACAACTCTATGTAAATACTGGAGAACAATACATAGGTATGGCCAATCGAAACAACTCTATGTAAATACTGGAGAACAATACATAGGTATGGCCAATTGAAACAACTCTATGTAAATACTGGAGAACAATACATAGGTATGGCCAATTGAAACAACTCTATGTAAATACTGGAGAACAATACATAGGTATGGCCAATCGAAACAACTCTATGTAAATACTGGAGAACAATACATAGGTATGGCCAATTGAAACAACTCTATGTAAATACTGGAGAACAATACATAGGTATGGCCAATCGAAACAACTCTATGTAAATACTGGAGAACAATACATAGGTATGGCCAATCGAAACAACTCTATGTAAACTGGAGAACAATACATAGGTATGGCCAATCGAAACAACTCTATGTAAATACTGGAGAACAATACATAGGTATGGCCAATCGAAACAACTCTATGTAAATACTGGAGAACAATACATAGGTATGGCCAATCGAAACAACTCTATGTAAATACTGGAGAACAATACATAGGTATGGCCAATCGAAACAACTCTATGTAAATACTGGAGAACAATACATAGGTATGGCCAATCGAAACAACTCACACCCTAACTGGAGAACAATACATAGGTATGGCCAATCGAAACAACTCACACCCTAACTGGAGAACAATACATAGGTATGGCCAATCGAAACAACTCTATGTAAACTGGAGAACAATACATAGGTATGGCCAATCGAAACAACTCTATGTAAACTGGAGAACAATACATAGGTATGGCCAATCGAAACAACTCTATGTAAACTGGAGAACAATACATAGGTATGGCCAATCGAAACAACTCTATGTAAACTGGAGAACAATACATAGGTATGGCCAATCGAAACAACTCTATGTAAACTGGAGAACAATACATAGGTATGGCCAATCGAAACAACTCTATGTAAACTGGAGAACAATACATAGGTATGGCCAATCGAAACAACTCTATGTAAACTGGAGAACAATACATAGGTATGGCCAATCGAAACAACTCTATGTAAACTGGAGAACAATACATAGGTATGGCCAATCGAAACAACTCTATGTAAACTGGAGAACAATACATAGGTATGGCCAATCGAAACAACTCTATGTAAACTGGAGAACAATACATAGGTATGGCCAATCGAAACAACTCTATGTAAACTGGAGAACAATACATAGGTATGGCCAATCGAAACAACTCTATGTAAACTGGAGAACAATACATAGGTATGGCCAATCGAAACAACTCTATGTAAACTGGAGAACAATACATAGGTATGGCCAATCGAACTGGAGAACAATACATAGGTATGGCCAATCGAACTGGAGAACAATACATAGGTATGGCCAATCGAACTGGAGAACAATACATAGGTATGGCCAATCGAACTGGAGAACAATACATAGGTATGGCCAATCGAACTGGAGAACAATACATAGGTATGGCCAATCGAACTGGAGAACAATACATAGGTATGGCCAATCGAACTGGAGAACAATACATAGGTATGGCCAATCGAACTGGAGAACAATACATAGGTATGGCCAATCGAACTGGAGAACAATACATAGGTATGGCCAATCGAACTGGAGAACAATACATAGGTATGGCCAATCGAAACAACTCTATGTAAATACTGGAGAACAATACATAGGTATGGCCAATCGAATCGACTCTATGTAAATACGTGGCCAATCGAATCGACTCTATGTAAATACGTGCAGGGATGTTCACACCCCCAAAATACGCAAATAATCTTTAATTACACAGACATTGTTGCAATGTAATTACAACGACTTAATGACACTAAAACAACTTTCTGATGGAATAAAAACATTCTTTAACATTCCAACTGTGTTAATGTGGCTAAAAACAAAAAACACAATTTTTTGTGGGTGAAAATACTGGAAGGGGTCACATATAAATAACGGATCGGGAAAGATCTTTATCGGCAGATGCTCAAAATCAAATGATCAGAATGGGATCGGGAGCAAAAAAACAAAAAGTGATCGGGACATCCCTAATTATGTTGTACTTTAGCACCGAGTGCCGCGCTACGAGCCTGTAGATCTGCTATTTTTAAAAAATCGTGCAAATCTTTGAATATAAATGATTTCACAGCAAAACGTTTTTAACTTGTATCTTTGCTTCTGGGGGGGGGGGGGGGGGGGGGTCCTGGAACTACATATTTTCAGATGGGAGTCGGAGGCCAATTACATAAAATTTCCGGGGTCCTTGACATGAAATAGTTTGAGGACCACTGACATAGAAACAGCTGGTTTTCAGAAAACAGATTTTTTTAATTTATTTCGGCCTCAGAACTCATCCACCGCCACCAGGGGGCGCCAAAAGTCCCAGACCGCCACCATATATATCTTTTTTCATTTTAGATATATATATATATTTTTTACCATGTTATAAAACACGAAAAACACGTCCTTGGCGCTCCAGGACATCATGAAAAAGAAGTTAAATAAGTCCTTGGCGACCATTGAGTTTTAATGGGTTAAGTACACGTTTGAGGTGTGAATACAGTACTTTACTTGAGTATTTCCAATATACTTTTACTTCTACTCCACTACATCTCAGAGGCAACATATTGTACCGTTATTATACTCCACTACAATTATTTGAAAACTTTAGTTACTTTGTAAATTCTGATGGTTATTATAAAACATGCATTAACCACTTCAGCACTATATACATGTTGGGCCATTTGGAAATAGCAGATCTGTTTCAAAAGATTTGTATACATTTGAAAAATTGAAATTCTGTATAATGGGTACTTTTTACTTTTGGTACGTTAACACATTTTAGGCGGGAACCCCTTTTGGTGTTTTAAACATTGTGTTATAATTTAGCTATTGAAAAATAGCAGATCTACAAGCTCATGTAGGTCTGCTATTTTTGAAAAATCGTGAAAATGTAGTGCAAATCTTTGAATATATATTCTTTCAGAGCGAACATTTTTAACTCAAATCTTTGCTTCTGGGAGGGTTCCTGGAACAACATATTTTCAGATGGTGTCGGTGGCCAATTACATATCATTTTTGGGGTCCTTGACATGAAATATTGAGCACCACTGAAACAGAAACATAGGTTAAGTACAATTTGATGCCAATACTTGTGCAGTGTAAAATGTGTTTTTCCACCACTGTATGCCATCATCCAGCGAGTGCACATGGGATCCGTGTGAGGAGGAAAAAAGAGATTACCACAGCAGTAGCAGCCTCTAACACATTTAAGACTGGAGGAGGATTCTACAAAATGCCTTCTAAATCCCGACAGTTTTCTGAAAAACCCATGTTTCTATGTCAGTGATTCTCAAACATTTTCATGTCCCCCAAAAATATATGCAATTGGCCCACCGATCGCATGAAAATATGTTGTTCCAGGGGACCCCCCCCCCCAGAAGCAAAGAGAGCGAACGTTTTTAACTCAAATCTTCAAAGATTTGCACCGCCCCTACATTTTCACGATTTAAAAAAAAATAGCAGATCTACAAGCTCGTAGCGCGGCACCGAACTCGGTGCCGCGCTACGAGCTTGTAGATCTGCTATTTTTTTAACAGCTAAAGTATAACATAATGCTTAAATAAACCCAAAAGGTAGTTCCCGCCCAGAACGGGCTAAACACGAACACGGTCCCACGCCGTAATGGAGTTGTCTCGTCTCGATGCTGCGGCTTAACCCATTTTGGCCTGACGTCGAAATTTAAAAAATGTCTTCAAAATCATGACAGTTCTCTGAAAAACCTTATGTTTCTGTATCAGTGGTGCTCAATATTTCATGTCAAGGACCCCAAAAATGATATGTAATAGTCCTCCGCCCCCCCATCTGAATATATGTTGTTCCAGGGACACCCCGAGAAGCGACGATTTGAGTTAAAATGTCCACTCGGTAATAATATATATTCAAAGATATGAGGCACATTTTCATGATTTTTCAAAAATAGCAGACCTACAAGTTCATAGTGTGGCACTAGATCTGCTTTGTTTCAATAGCTAAAGTATAACATAATGCTTTAAAACCCCCGAAAGGGGTTCCTGCCCAGAATGGGTTAATTCAAAACATGCGTCAAAGCGCCTCAAAAAGACGACGCCTATGCACGGCGCGATGAAGCCACAACCCGACGACAAAGTCATTTTTTATATTCCCCGAGAATAACAATTACAATCCTTGTTCCGTTTCATTGGTCAGGCCGTTTTGTTCCTTCTGAGAGAGAGGCGTGGAGATGGAAAACATCTTATAGATGCTGCGCGTGTGTGAGGGGGGGGGGGGGATAACTGTGTTGAGACCTTCAAGGGAAACTTCACCCTTTTTTTGCAAAAAAATATATATGTTAATGCACATTTAGAAGATTTAGAACACTTTCCTGGGCGTCTTTATATGTGTGTAATATGTGGGTTTAGATATTTTAGATTTTAGCAGTGTGTTAACCTAACCCCTAACCCTGAATCGTAAACTGTTAACCCATTTTGGGGCGGGAACCCTTGTTGGTGTTTTAAGCATTATGTTATGCTTTAGCTGTTGAAAAATAGCAGATCTACAAGCTCATAGCGCGCCACCGAGTGGCGCCCTAAAATATATAAATATAAATATAAATGCACCATTTACCCTACGAGCTTGTAGGTCTGCTATTTTTTTTGAATAATCGTGAAAATGTGGCACAAAATTGGAATATATATTTAACGTTTTTAACTCAAATCTTTGCTTCATGGGTGGGGGGGTTCCTGGAACAACATATGTGACCAGATTTGACTGAGAGACTGCCATCGCGCAAATTACAGCTTTTCACCAGAGGAGAAAAACTTTTTTTTTTTTCCAAAATGTGTTAATAGCACAGGCAGACTCTTCACATACTAGAGCAGTGTTTCCCAACCTTTTTTGTCCCAGGACACACGTTTCATAGCCTAAAAATCTCGGGGCACACCTAGATATACGGGGGGGGGGGGGGTGTGCATGTGTGTGTGTGTGTGTATATATATATATATATATATATATATATATATATATATATATATATATATATATATAGTAAAACTTCTTTGAACCCAATATACTTTTAAAAACACACATGACAGCACTCATCAAATAACTTTAAAGAGAAATGTGTGATGTGACTATGAGCACGAGTACCAATGAGTGCCAGTAGGGGCGCTGTTGTGCCAGAAACAGAGAGATAGTGCTGCACTGTTGCCTGTTAATGAGAGAGAGAGAGAGAGAGAGAGAGAGAGAGAGAGAGAAAGAGAGAGAGAGAGAGAGAGAGAGAGAGGGGGGAGTTGCACCACTCCGTTCACACAGGTGTGATTTTTATGCAAGTCAGGCTTGAAAAGCTAAGCTCACGCAGGTAGGTTGTGGAAAAGGGGAGCAGAACTGCCATTGCGCTGTCTGTGATGGCTGGATATTCTTTGCCAACAGCCAACCAAAACCTGTCCAGGCTTAGCTCCTTGAATTTATTTTTCCATTCATAGTCCCCCTGTATGTCCAATAACTGCTAAATTCTCAAAGAACTGCTAAAAATATATATGTTAATGCACATTTAGAAGATTTAGAACACTTTCCTGGGCGTCTTTATAATGTGTGTAATATGTGGTTTTAGATATTTTAGATTTTAGCAGTGTGTTAACCTAACCCTGAATCGTAAACTGTTAACCCATTTTGGGGCGGGAACCCTTGTTGGTGTTTTAAGCATTATGTTATGCTTTAGCTGTTGAAAAATAGCAGATCTACAAGCTCATAGTTAAAAGAAGTTAGTTGTATCCCCAGTAAACGTGAAGCCAAACTTCATGTAGTCATCACGGTAAAGTCTGGCAGTGGCTTTCTTTGTAGGCGTTGCGTGCGTTGGTAGTAGCCAGCGGCGAGTAGGGTTGGGATTCGTTAGGATTTTAACGGTTCCGGATCCTTCCCGGATCCCTCTTAACGGTTCCGGTTCCTAACGGTTCCCTTAACGGATCCTAATATTATTTTTTCCCCCTTTTTTCTGACATAGATTATGCTTATATTATAACTAACCTAACCAAGTACATAATAAACACAAATTCATTAATTCAATTATTGAAAATGCACTTTACAATTATGAGGTGGCACTATTATTTAAACTTCACCACCACCACCAGCAGCTAGCCACCACAACAATATCATTGTTGCAATTTGTAGCCTACTGTATATTAAATATACAGTACACATTGCAATAATGATATTGTTGTGGTGACAAATGTTGTCTTTAATGTTCAGATTAATGTAATATGAAGGACCCCTTACCCTAATGGAAACAAGCCATAGTGCTTTCTTGGATTATAAAATCCTCTTAGCAGACCTTGTATTGAACTGTATAGGCTACGTTCCTGTGCTTTTTTCTGCAAACTGTTTATAAAGTAATCAATCTATGGAGGTATATGCACCTAAACGCTGGGCTCTCAACAGTCACGCGAATAATTTAGAGCCAAATCAAAAGCAGTTGAGTTGCTTATAAGTTGTAAAAAATAAGTGCAGACAAATTGATTTGGCTCTAGCCTATAGTTAACGTGATTCATAAAATATCAGACAGAAAGACGTCGAGTCATTGGCGTTCTAAATTAACACCATTAACAACAGTTGTACAATACGCCTAATGAAAAGCTCTGTAGACGTTAGTAGTTTTTATTTTCTATTACGTTACTAGCCTGGGGAAAGTAAACCAGCCTTGCATCAGATCGTCCCCCGTCGGCTGTGGTGAAGCTGCGGGGAGAGCGGGCACGGCTTTCCGCATGGCTCACAAACGCGATGTGCCTAGATTATTCTCGTGAGTTGTGGACTCGTGTAGGCATATTGATTTTGAGATGTTTCCTCAATGTGGACGTGGTACAAGTTGCAACAACCTTTGCAGAGGGAACTATAGCATCGCATTTATTGCACTTTGCGTGCTCACTGCTCAGCCTCAGTCATTTCCCTCTCTGTTAACCACACTTTGGAGAGAGATCTGTGCGACATACTGTCCCAGTGTCCCACTCGCTCCGCGGCGGTCGCTGAATGCACAGAGCAGTGGGCGTATTCTCCCCGACCCCACTCACTCTGTAGGTGGGGTGACGTCACCCCAGGCTCTGCATGCATGCAGAGCCTGGGGTGACGTCACCCCAGGCTCTGCATGCATGCACACACAGACTGATGAGAACCGTTTGGGGAACCGTTAATAAAAAAACGATGGAACCGGATCCGCAATGTCGGAACCGTGTCTGAAATGGACCCGGTTCAGAATCCCAACCCTAGCGGCGAGGGGCCGCTGGCTGTGCCGTCGTCAGATGCAGTAGACCCGGCGGCGCTGTGTGTGCTGCTGTCGGGTTCTGGTGGTGCCCCATACAGTAAAGTTGCCAAGCGAGTACAGGTGATTAACATTCCTATGGCCGATGGTCGTTAGAGTCTATTGTTCCGTGGTGGTTGTTGTCGCACGTCTAATTAATTAGACGTGTGACAACAACGACGACACAACAATAGGAATCCTGCAGCACAATAGCTATTGCTTTCGGGGGAGGGATAGTGTTAGGGTTAGTGTTACATTTTCGGTCAAATCAGGCGGCACACCTGGACACATCAAACGGCACAGTAAAGTACCGCGGTACACAGGTTGGGAAACACTGTACTAGAGCATGTCTGAAATAAGTGTCAGAGCTGAAATCGACATGTAAATATGAAATAAATGCTTAAACATGTAGCTAGGTGTAATGTTAGAGACCACAGAAGTGAACCTTTCAAGCCTGTTTTCTCAACTCGCTGTTTCTCTGCAAGACATTACTCTATAAGCCATATCTCCAAAACTGGTGGGTCAAACTGAACAACCAATATGTCCATTTGAAGCTATGATTCCCTGCTTTCATATGACATGAAAAAACGAAAATTCAAAAAAATCCAATGGCAGTCTCTCAGTCAAATTTAGTCACATATTTCCAGATGGGGGTCGGCGGCCAAATACATATCATTCTAGGGGTCGTTGACATGAAAAAGGTTGAGCACCACTGACATACAGTAGAAACAGATCATAAAACATGATTTAGAAGACATTCTTAGAATCGGCATCAGGCAGGCATAGAGGCATAGAGCCTGCATGCTTGGCAGTCCTGGTAAAAAGGCCTCTTGGGAACACAGAAGCAAAGCCCCGTGAAAAGAACACTGAGTGTCAGTCAAGGTGACTTGAAGTTGAGCAGTTTTACTTTCGCACGTTTTTTTGTTTGTTTTTCTTCGTCTGCCACAAAAGTTAAACAAGGTCACTTTTCGTGGTTATAACTGAAGAAACTTGAGTGCAGAGTGGAGTTGCTAAGATACAACGGCAACCTAAATATAAAACCATCAACAGGTATTACTCAAGTATTATTTACTTGAGTAAAAGTACACACAGTATTGGCATCGAAATATAATTAACGTACCAAGAGTAAAAGTATTATAAGTATTATATAAATTATATCATAATGTTTAAAACACCAAAAGGGGTTCCCACCCAAAATGGTTTAATGTATGTTTTATTATTGTTATAATTTAAATCTACAAAGTAACTATAGTAACTTAAAGTTTTCAAGTAATTGTAGTGGAATATAACAGTATAATGGTTAATGATGGTTGTATAATTACATAATATGTAGCACACCTCTATAATAAAGTATTCTCATTCTATAATAAATATTTGTTCAATGGAGTTGATTGAGTTATTTGACTGAACTCAGGAAACTTGAGTGCAGTGGAGTTGCTAAGATACAACAGCAACCTATATTTAAAACCATAAACAGCAGCTGTGTGTGACAGAGAGATAGAGAGAGAGAGGTGTACGTATATGGTTATATGGTTAAGACAAAAGGGCAACGGTGACATACGACATTCAACATTCGACCCTGTGCATAACTGTAGTCCCAGGTTATATTTTAAACTATTTGAAACACTACGCTACTAACTACCGGTAACTACAACTGTCGCACCACCAAACCAACACCATTTACGTCAGACAGCTCTCGATCTGCACCTATAGCCGACCAGCTTGAATAATGCTCTGGCCGGGTTTTCCAACCTTAAGGTCCCTCATTCAAATTAGTTTGTTACTGTCCTTGTTTAGCTTGTTTAGTTTAATATTCTCTGTGCATAACTTTAGTCCTGCGTGTCCTGAAGGTGCTTTCCTTTCCTGGTTCATTTTCCCATCGCCTTATGTTTAGGGGTGGGCGATATGGAAAAATAAGATATTTCTTCAAGCAGTATCAAGATACACGATATTCAGTGGCGTGCACAGATATAGGGGGTGCTACAGTGTTGTACAGTGTACAAAACTGTACAGTACAGTGTACACTGTACAGTATGTGGACCATGGTGACATTGATCAATTCTTGATAAAAAAGCTTCTAATATATTATTTAGGCCCCAAAATCTATAAATCTCACACTATTAAGGCAACCGGCCGGTTCCACGCCCTATTTTCACTTGAGCACCTGCCCCTCTAAATGTCTGTGCACGCCACTGACAATATTATCACGATATTTATTTTGGGCAACAACAGCAGACAATAACTGATGCACATATTATAGGCTATAGAGACACTAGGGTCACTTATGGGACACTACAGTACTGCATTTCAGTTAATTGTTGATGTTATCAGAGCTGCTCCATATAGAAAGAGACAAATTACCTTTGCTGTCTCTGTTGGCTTTTCTCTGTGTTTCTACAGTTTCCTTCCTTATATCCATTATATAGTTGCCGTTAGGCAGAAACCTTGAATCTCAGTTTTATTTTATTTTTTTGCTTTTTGGGGGAAATTAAGCCAGTCTAGAAGCTCACAACACAAAGATCACAAGTTCACAATGTGTCGTGATGCACTGTGCATATTTTTGCAATGTTTGAACATTTTAGAAAGTCAAAGTTAAAGTCAAGTCAAGTCAAGTCAAGTCAAGTCAAGTCAAGTCAAGTCAAGTCAATTGTATTTATATAGCACATTTAAAAACAACAGCAGTTGACCCAAAGTGCTTTCCAGAACAGGTAGACCGTAGTCTATCACAGTGCAATAATAAAACATGTAATACAATCGAAAGAAAACAGGCCAAACAAACAAAATAACAACAAAAACAATGAACAACAATAAACACTAAAACTTCACACTGTATTAAAAGCCAGACTAAAAAGGTGTGTTTTCAGGTTGGATTTAAAAATCTCCAGGGTGGGGCTAGCCTTGATGTGGAGTGGAAGATCATTCCAAAGTGTAGGTCCAGCTACAGAGAAAGCCTGATCACCTTTGGTTTTCAGATTTGAAGGGGGGACTGCAATGAGTTTGAGAGTGGAGGATCTGAGTGTCCTGGTGGGGGGAGCTGTTATTAGTGTCCTGGTGGTAGGGGGAGCTGTTATTAGTTCAGAAATGTAGGAAGGGGATTAAAGCAGTGGCGTATCCAGGAATTACGTTTTGGGCAGACAAGATGTGTCGTCTCCCCGCGCACAATCGTAGCACTAAAGGTTTTCAAAGAGATATACCTGCCAGACGAGTAGGATACAAAGGCTGAAAGAAAGGCATGCATTTACATTCCAATGGGTGATTGAGGGTCGCGCTCTACCGCAACGGCCAATCAGCTGTCCACTAATAGTTCTCAGGTCTTGTTTTTGTCCTCTTTTTTTTGTCATTGTATGGATTTTGGCCAGGCCAGAAATGGATTTGGACAGGCGGACGCCTGCCCTCGCCTTATTGTAGATACGCCTCTGGATTAAAGTGCTTAAGTCTGTCTTATAACGTGGTTTTATGACAAAGGAAAGAACAATAAAAAAGGACATAGACTCACTGGTATGATCGTGTTGGTGAATGCGTACATACGTACGTAGAACCAACCGCAATGCAGTGTTTCTTTTATTATTTCTGCGTTTTTCATTCTTACTGCTGCTGCTATAGTTATGACACCTGAAATGTCCCTCCGGGGATCAATAAAGGTTTATATTTAGCTTATCGTATCTTATTCGCCCCGATAACAAAACGTTAATGTTCAAAGTGTAATGGTGTCCTTTCTAACCCACTAAGACCGGGAATGCATCCGCGTCGTTTTATAGATTTGAACCGCTTTAACCATCACTGTTTTATATACATTGGATATTCAAAAATAGATATTACTGTACAAGTGTACAAGCTCGCCGCGCTTTGTGCAAATCTTTGAACATGATATTTATTTTTTTAAATAACCTTTTGAACTCAAAACTTTGCTTCTGGACTGGGGGTCCACCACTGATATAGTACTGTTTTTTTCTTCAGAATACTGTTAGCGTCTAGAAGGCATTTTGTAGCATCGGGTCCAAACGGGTTAATAATCGATACGCACGCCCACATGCGCACGAACGCACGCGCACACGCACACACACACACACACACACACACACACACACACACACACACACACACACACACACACACACACACACACACACACACACACACACACACACAGTTGTGCTCTCAACTCGCTGCAGGTAAAAAAAGTCTGAGCTCCTTTTATTGCCTTTCAGGGTCCATTTTTATGTCCTTTCATTCCGTCCCTATTCCTCCATGCATCTCCCGTCCCTCGGGCAACATGCACACACACAGACACACACACATACACACCGTCCCTATTCCTCCATGCATCTCCCGTCCCTCGGGCAACATGCACACACACACACACACACACACACATACACACCGTCCCTATTCCTCCATGCATCTCCCGTCCCTCAGGGCAACATGCACACACACTACATAACAAGTGAATAAACTTGTGTCTTGTATAATCTTCCTGAGCCTTCTTCTTCTGGCTGCAGTCAGGCGTGCCGGGCGGCGGGCGGGCAGCCGCTACGGTCAGGCGTGCCGGGCGGCGGGCGGGCAGCCGCTAGGAAACCCTGGGTTTAGATAAAACATCAGTGTCCATGCACGGATCAGACAACGAACGGCAGCCGCCGTCGCAAAACATCCGATCTGGACACGGTTTTCTGTTGGCGAGCTGTAGCTCAGCATGAAAGGCCTTCTGACAGGAACATAATAAAAAACAACCCTCTTGGCTTTAAGCACTATCAACAGAAATGGGCAACATGTTGTATCAACGGACTCGGACACTTGCAAATTATACAACACAAAAATCATAGCCTCTGTTCTGTGGGTCCTTCTATCGTGGAAATCACTGAAATGGCCAAGACGTACACGTCAGCTTGTAGATATTTGTTTGTTTTACATGTTTTATGTTTTGACAATGACATCGCCAATATAGGGTTTGAGGCAGAAAGTTGAAAGTAATTCAATAATTGTGTGTGTGTGCGTGTGTGTGTGTGTGTGTGTGTGCGCGCATTGTTTTATATGATGCCACATTCTTTTCCTGGAATCCAATCAAGGCGTGTTAAAACCCATAGCAACCAACAGAGCTGTTTTGCATCTCTAATCAGGCCAACTAAATTAGCACTAAGAGAGAGAGAGAGAGACAGAGAGACAGACAGAGAGAGAGAGACAGAGAGAGAGAGAGCGAGAGAGAGAGACAGAGAGACAGACAGAGAGAGAGAGCGAGAGAGAGAGAGAGCGAGAGAGAGAGACAGAGAGACAGAGAGACAGACAGAGAGAGAGAGCGAGAGAGAGAGACAGAGAGACAGACAGAGAGAGAGAGACAGAGAGAGAGAGACATAGAGAGATAGCGAGAGAGACATAGAGAGATAGCGAGAGAGAGAGAGAGAGAGAGAGAGAGAGAGAGAGAGAGAGAGAGAGGACAGAGAGAGAGAGAGACAGAGATAGAGAGAGAGAGAGAGACAGAGAGAGAGAGACAGAGAGAGAGACAGAGAGAGAGACAGAGAGACAGAGAGAGAGACAGAGAGAGAGAGAGAGAGAGACAGAGAGAGAGACAGAGAGAGAGACAGAGAGACAGAGAGAGAGAGACAGAGAGAGAGAGAGAGAGACAGAGGGAATGACAATTCAGAGTGTCAGTGTGACCGTCCATAAACCACTTTACAACGTAATGAAGGGACAGCTGCTGACCACAGCTGACCACTCTGCTGACCACAGCTGACCACAGCTGACCACTCTGCTGACCACAGCTGACCACAGCTGCAGCTGCTGCCACGGCGGGCGTCTACTGAGCGTCGTAGTCTAGTCCCGCCCCCTTTC
>NC_136806.1:4363371-4387785 GCF_951216825.1 Electrona antarctica
TCCCATGGTGGGAGTTCTGCTCTGGTTTTGGTCAATATTAAGTAGTTCCGGTCATTTTGTGGGGGGCACTGGGGCCACGCAGTAAAAGTAAATGAATCCACAAAACGAACGTAATTTGTATTGTTGACCTATTTCTAAAATATTAGCGCGACTTTCGTTCAACTTTGACCCCTCTATCACATGGAACTATTTTTTGGGCGTAGTGATATGGACACAAAAAACATAGTTCTGTGTGATAGAAGGGTAAAAAAAGAACGGAAGTTGCACTAATATTTTAGAAATAGGTCAACAATACAAATTACGTTAGTTTTGTGGATTAATTTACTTTTACTGCGTGGCCCCCAGTGCCCCCCACAAAATGACCGGAACTACTTGATATTTCACCAAAACCAGAGCAGAACTCCCACCACAGGACTCGGGCAATCAATGAATACAGTTGCAACCACTATATTAATGGCAAGTATTTCATACAACTTAAGTTCAAAAAATCTGAACTATCCCTTTAAGTAAAAGTATCAATAATGCAATAACGCAATGTAGAAATACTCAAAACAAAAGCAGTGTTATCAAAATGTACAAAAAATAGAAAGTACTCATTATGCAAGTCCCGTGTCACAAGTTTTCAAATGTATAAGGATATATTTTGAAAATAGCAGATCTACAAGCTCAGAATGTGTCGCACCGCAACTAACATCTGATGCATATACTGTCACTTCTCGTAGTTCAACTACAGCTTATAAATAAACAACATTCCATTTTTGCCACGGACATACAAGATGAGTGGACAAAATAAGCATTACCAGAAACTGCACGAATAGATAGCCCCGAATGACCATAACAGCTCTGTAACTCTGAGAGTGTTCAAATCGGGTCCATTTGGTTCCATTTGAACACTCTCAGAGTTAAGAGGGTCTTTGCAAATAAAGCATTTGAGAACCAGTAGTACTAACTAGACTACTAGTTGGACTCCTAATGTGCCATAGTGTCATAGTATATATAGTAAATAATTGTCGTACATATTCTGCAGAAAACATGGAGACTTGACATTCAATATTAACCCATTTTGACCAAAAATGTCTTCGACATCCTGACAGTTTTCAGAAAAAGCTATGTTTCTATGTCAGTCGTTCTTCGATTTTTCAAAAATAGCAGACCTACAAGCTCGTAGCGCGCCACTCGGTGGCGCGCTACGAGCTTGTAGATCTGCTATTTTTCAATAGCTAAAGGATAACAAAATGCTAACACCAAAAGGGGTTCCCGCCCAAAATGAGTTAAAATGGGTGTTATGATCAAAATAATGACGTGTAAAACAAAATCAAACATTTGCCACGTACATGATTAAGTCTTTGCCAGGGACACATTTGTCCGTGTAGGGACATGTTGGTGACCCCTGCTGATACAGTGGTCGTGGGCTAGGAGGCTGTGGATCAGGGGTAGAGTGGCCGGATGAGAACCACAAGGTTGCCAGTTCGAACCCACGGGCTCCCCCAGAGTTAGTCTCGAAGTAGACTGGAACTCACCTATGCTTATTATAGCATTGGCAGCTCCCGGTAGGATCTGCCCGGGAGAAACTAGGCGCAGTTGCTGGACATGAGACGAATTAATTGGAGTGTGTGTGTGTCTACATGTGTGCGTCAATTGAACAAAGGTGCAGACGATCAGAAATCAGCAGAGAGTGAGCAACGTTTACGCTACTGTATGCCGAATTGAAGTGGAATCGGTCCCAGACTTTTTTTTCCTCCCTGGAAATAAAAACGTCTGGTTTTCCGAGGCTAGTGTCGAAGTGTCCTTGAGCAAGACACTGAACCCCTAATTGCTCCCGATGAGCAGGTTGGTGCCTTGCATGGTTTCCGCCGCCATCAGTGTATGGGTGAATGTAATGCACAATCATACTATAATAATAATTAACCAAATGTCTGAATGTGTGTCTGAATGTGTGTCTGAATGTGTGTCTGAATGTGTGTCAGAAACACTGCCGTAGCTCCTAACTGCCTGCACCAATCACTCCCACTTTTCACACAGGCATTGACCATAATAATATGGAGGTCTTAACAAAGCCCTTTTTCCAATTTAACAAATTATAGATTAATAATGAATTTATTAGTGAATTAAAAATGCGAAAACACACCCAGGACGCAGTACCCCCCACGGCCACAAGGGTAACGGGTAAGGGCTAGTCAATGTAAAGCGCCTTGGACAAAGGCGCTAAATAAAAATTCACCATTTACACGGTATGACAAACGCATCGGCGATGCGAGGTTGTGTTTTACCCATGCATGATTCAGGCTGATGCACAGCAGGCTCTAAAGAAAACACTTTTTGATACAGACAGCAGACAGGCTTGTTCACTCTCTATTATTGAACAAAGTGTCATGTTCTCAAGCCTTGGCCTCGCTGTGGTTGTTGATACAACAACACAAGGCCCTATACAAACGAGGTCTCGGTTTCTTCTTTTTTTGTTTACGACTTATTGACGGGAAGAAATACAGATGTGTGTGGTAACAGAAAAACAAAAACCAAAGTAGTTCAAGGCTGTCAGAGGCAGCCAATCCAACCGACCTTTGAGAAATTGTGGCGTTTAACTGCTGAAAAGAGCATTCCAAATGCCTGTGCAACTCACAAGGAGAATTACTTCATGACAAAGAAGTTGAAGAGAAGTGAAGAGAAGTGCTCAAAACAAAAATGTGGTGCAAATCCTTGAATATATATTCTTTCAGAGCGAATGTTTTTAACTCAAATCTTTGCTTCTGGAAGGTCTCTGGAACAACATATTTTCAGATGGGGGTCGGCGGCCTGGCCAATTACATATACCTACCTGAAGAAGGTCAGTAGACCGAAAGCTTGCAAAATAAATACTTTGATTGTGCACAGATCTGTGCGGAGCTTCACTTTATTTTTCTCATTTTCCCTTTGTGACTCCAGCACCTCCTTTAAGTTTTTTCAGCAGATGAGTGGTGGTTCTTTTTACATTTTTAAATGGGGGTCCTTGACATGAAAATGTTTGAGAACCACTGACATAGAAACATGGGTTTTTCAGAAAACTTTTAGGATTCAGAAGATTTTTAGAATCCTCCTCAGGTCTCAAGGTGTTAACCCATTCTGGGCGGGAACCCCTGTTGGTGTTTTAACTTTAAGCATTATGTTATACTTTAGCTATTGAAAAATCTACAAGCTCATAGGTCTTGTAGGTCTGCTATTTTTGAAAAATCGTGAAAATGTAGTGCAAATCTTTGAATATATATTCTTTCACAACGGACGTTTTAAACTCATATCTTTGCTTCTGGGAGGTCTCTGGAACTACATAATTTCAGATGGGGGTCCGTGGCCCAATACAGATAATTCTGGGGCTCCTTGACATGAAAAAGGTTGAGCACTGCTGACATAGAAAACATAGGTTTTTCCGAAAACTGTCAGGATTTAGAAGATATTTGTAGAATCGTAACCCTAACCCTCGTCCTCAGGTCTAAATGGGTTAAACGCCCCCCCCCCCCCCCCCCCCCCCCCCCCCCCCCCCATGGCATCTTCTTACTTTGGCAGTTTGCTGGCAGATCTTTAATTTATGTGCCTGTGTATTGTTGTATTGTGTGTATTGTGTGTATTGTTGTATTGTGTGTATCCGTTTACCAGGGACCCACCTGGAGCCGCCAGCTCTCTCTGCCTGCCGCTAACACGAGGCGTATTTGACCTTTTGCCTGTTATTGACTAACTGGGCTGACCTGGACTTTGGATTCCTGTCCGCTCCTTATTGGATTCCTTCGCCCGTGTTGAACTGCTACTCTTTGTCCTGACCGTTGCCTGCCTCGCTATCCGTAAGCCTTTGTACCTCATCGTGTGAATAAAATCACTAAACTGCACCTGGTAATTACTGTGCATATCCTGTTACCACGGGGACTGCCCATAGAAGTCAGACATCCCGTTATTCAGACCTGCTTGGCCGGTTAAGAAAGAAAGCTACCGACATGCGTGTGGCAGGTTAAAACTAAGCCGTGCTGCAGGTTTCTGTGAGGCTTCCTTACCGTTACCACTAGTAGTGATAAACTGAACCACGCCACTTGGTCCAGAAACACAACATTATCAACATATGTATCCTATTGGATTTATTCATCCAACGTATACTGTATCAAATATACAAATGCTGTTGCCACACCATAAACGCTATAATATTAAGATCAAAATAAGCTGCGTGTTCAAATATAGGATCTGTATTCTAATCTATTATGATTAACTCCGGTTAAAGTTTTATTTTAATTTGCAATGGCTTGGCTTTTAAAACAACCAAAAGGCTTTGCTCTGAAAGCGTGACTGCTTAACAGACAGTGTCTAGGAGTTAACATCGGCAAGACTGTACATGTTACTAACAAGACTGTATGAGGGATTACCAAGGGTGAGCCAGAAAATAGCAACCTAGGACGTCCCACGCTAACATACGTGGATGTACTCAAGAAAGATGCAGGAGCTCAAAGCACCAACAAACTGGTCAGATGTATGGAGAACCGGGATGACTGGAAACGACGATGGAGGGCTCGTCTGAGGACGACCTAGAGAGATCGCCACTTTGGATTATTTTTCCAACACTACGACAAAGATCACACCGTTTTATAAAAAGGAATGATGACGTCGGCGCGGTGGTTCTTCAAAGGTCAGTGAAATCAAGGCAGTCAACTCAACGGGGCGCATTGCGATGTAATTATTCTCAACACCTACCGCTGCGTCATACATGATCCCTTGCCTAACTATCGTGTATTGTATTTTGTCTCCCTGCTCTATTGAGACATTTCGATCGGGGTCAAAGGTCATGTCTCACCTATAGACACATGCAGGATCTGACACACATTTTGACCTGATGGCCGAGATTCAATGTATCCCCTGAGCAGCCAAGCATGCAGGCTCCATTAGCTCAAAGAATAAATGTCAGCACTTTGCACAGGAAGCCGGGTTCAAATCCAGGGGAGAAGAGAGTTGCATAGTTCAGCTTTACATGCTGATTTCAGTAGCGCTTCATGATATAGTTGCTGTGTCCACTGCATCAATATTTAAGTCACTCGGTAAGTAAGTGTACATGTTTAGAATTTAGAATTTTGGAGAACTCCGGACCAGCGGTTTTCCTACCTTAATCTCGTATTATATCCAGGGCACTGGCCTGCTTTGAACGATGCAAGTTGGAATTGCATGCCCCACCCAGATATTATGTCTGGGTCCCTTTTATGAGCGGACGTAGAATACGCACATGGACAGGCTGGGTGCTGGGCTAAAGAAACTTCAGTAGAATACGCACATGGACAGGCTGGGTGCTGGGCTAAAGAAACTTCAGTAGATATTGGATGGAGCCCTGTTGCACACCACAGGTACAAGAAAGACCCTTTTATGCCCAGCGAGGCCTTTTTGGGACGGTTCTGGACAACCGTGGGTCCGACCGACTCGACACCGGGCACTGTGGTGGGGTGGAACCCATGTGTTGACTTCAAAACTCTCCGACAGTTGGGATTATTCAATTATTATTATTATTATTATTCATAATGACCAAAGTGGTTGCACAGTGTTTTGTCCCAAAGGGGGCTTCTGTAAACAAGGCAAACGAGCCTAAGATCCAGTCTGGACCCAGCACACACGCTCTGAACTGAAGACCCAGCACACATCCTCTGAACTGAAGACCCAGCACACACGCTCTGAACTGAAGACCCAGCACACACGCTCTGAACTGAAGACCCAGCACACATGCTCTGAACTGAAGACCCAGCACACATGCTCTGAACTGAAGACCCAGCACACACGCTCTGAACTGAAGACCCAGCACACATGTTCTGAACTGAAGACCCAGCACACATGGTCTGATCTGAAGACCCAGCACACACGCTGCTCTGAACTGAAGACCTAGCACACATGTTCTGCACTGAAGACCCAACACACATGCTCTGAACTGAAGACCTAGCACACATGATCTGAACTGAAGACCTAGCACACAGGCTCTGCACTGAAGACCCAGCACACATGATCTGAACTGAAGACCCAGCATACATGATCTGAACTGAAGACCCAGCACACATGATCTGAACTGAAGACCCAGCACACATGCTCTGAACTGAAGACCCAGCACACATGCTCTGAACTGAAGACCCAGCACACATGTTCTGAACTGCGGTCCGCCTCTACCACTGGTACCACTTTTTTCGCCTCGATCACTGACTGTTATAATAAAATCAGTAATTACGATAAGAAAAGAAAAGCGCTGGTCAGGGAACTCTCCTATAAATACAACAAGCCCAAACGCCCTTGGAAATGACTGAAGTGAACTCTGCTAAATCATTATGTAAAGCTCTTCCATCCCACGACAAATTGCCAGCAAGCTTCTGTTTCACCCTAACTGGCGTTGGCCCGAAGCGTTGTGGCGATAAGGCTTCACAGCTGGGCTTCTGTTAGGGCTATAGCCCCCCCACCGAGCCACGAGTCACACAATTACACACACAACATGCTTAAATGTGATTAGAAAGCTGAGCTGCTTGGTAAAAACCCAATTATACTTTCTCCCGAGAGATGGGCAAAACTGATTTCCTTGATTTGATTCAATTGATTTTGTGAAAATGGAATGGTGAAAATGGTCTTGCATTATGGTTTTCTTATGGTCTGTTCTGCCTCAACATTCTCCCATACAGTACACAACGGTAGCAGAAACAGCAATTTACAATTACAATTTTGGGATTTTAGCAGACACAAGGCATTACATTATATGCATACAAATAATAATCTATACATTGAAATGACCTCATACAAACACTATAGTATATGGATTACTGGTCTACACAGTAGACCAGTAATCCATATACTATAGTGTTTGTAGACTCTACAGATAAACTCTAACCTAACCCTAACCGCAAGCACGGTAGCAGCGCATGTTCGACAGCATGTCTGACTGTTGTTTCCGCATGTCGGTCCGTTGGTGTGTCTAATCTGAGTGTGCATCCCACCACGTCCACATAACCACGTTGTGGTGAATTCAAATAGTTTTTAACTCTCTCTCTCTCTCTCTCTCTCTCTCTCTCCTTTTACATGCATCGTGTTTTAACTACAAACTCACTTTGATGCTTCTCTTCAGTGTCACTTTGACCTCTAGTTCACCCTTCCCTGGTTTCATCAACGGCTGCAGGTGATTTTCCGTTCCCTGACGACATGCATGCAAGGCCATAAAAGACACGCCGTGACACGTGCTGCGATTGGTTCAGGGGACATACATTCATACATTTATGTGATTGGTTCAGATGACGCATATAGGAAACCTGATCCAGATGATCTTGGCCTACGGCCACAACGCCATAAAAAAAACAAATTACACCTCCATCCGCAGCTCTTCTTCGGTGGCCGGGGTGGTGCCACTCTGTACGGCGGGGCCACATTTGATTCCTTTAGTAATTCCGTTGGCGCACGTACAGCCACGTACAGTTACGACGCAGGGGGATGTTATAAGTCATGTTTCTATGGCTGGGCCATCACCACCTATGTTCTGCCAGGAGCTCCATCGTTGAACGCACGCACACACACACACACACACACACACACACACACACACACACACACACACACACACACACACACACACACACACACACACACACACACACACACACACACACACACACACACACACACACACACACACACACACACACACACACACACACACACACACACACCGCCCGGCGGTTCGTTTCATCAACGCCGCGCCGCGGCTGACATCCCCGCTGGATGGATTTCACATTATGTTTGACAGAGCCATTTTCCAGCCGAGATTCATTTGCCCAGAAACAGATGTAGTATTTGCATAATTCATCTGCAACTTGTTTTGTTGGGGATGGATTAGGGTAATCATTGGTTACACGGTAAATCTGCCTACCTGTTTGCTGTTAAAATAAATAAATAAAAAAAGGAGCACATTTGCATAATAAACTGCTCCCCCACCCTCCGAACAATGGCCGTGAGCAGGCACTCGCTCAGCGTGCAGATGCTATAGAGATGTACGTAATGCATGTTAACCATATGGTGTGGATTTTAAATTATCTTCAGTATGTCTTATTTTAATTTGCTGGAGGGTGTGCATTATTTTCAGATAACCACATGTCTGTGGTTATCTTAAAATAAGATCCAAGATAAGGCCACGGGGGGTGGACATTAGCCAAAAATAATGTTGTGAGCTTGTAGATCTGCTTTTTGGGCAAAGCGGATTGAAAAAAAGGGAGTGTAAAAAATGAGTTTACAAGAAGTCTACACGATTAATAATTGTTATTTTGATCAATGTTTGCCTGTTCTGTCTCAACATCAATACATATGGGATTGTGGACAAAATCTTACCCAACGATAACAGAATATTCTTTAGTATTAGGTCTGAGAGGCTAAATGTCATCAAATGGTGGTTCCGTGGCTCAAATGGGTCTGAGAGGCTAAATGTCATCAAATGGTGGTCCGTGGCTCAAATGGGTCTGAGAGGCTAAATGTCATCAAATGGTGGTCCGTGGCTCAAATGGGTCTGAGAGGCTAAATGTCATCAAATGGTGGTCCGTGGCTCAGATGGGTCTGAGAGGCTAAATGTCATCAAATGGTGGTCAGTGGCTCAAATGGGTCTGAGAGGCTAAATGTCATCAAATGGTGGTCCGTGGCTCAAATGGGTCTGAGAGGCTAAATGTCATCAAATGGTGGTCCGTGGCTCAAATGGGTCTGAGGCAAAATGTCATCAAATGGTGGTCCGTGGCTCAGATGGGTCTGAGAGGCTAAATGTCATCAAATGGTGGTTCCGTGACTCAGATGGGTCTGAGAGGCTAAATGTCATCAAATGGTGGTCCGTGGCTCAGATGGGTCTGAGAGGCTAAATGTCATCAAATGGTGGTCCGTGGCTCAGATGGGTCTGAGAGGCTAAATGTCATCAAATGGTGGTTCCGTGGCTCAAATGGGTCTGAGAGGCTAAATGTCATAAAATGGTGGTTCCGTGGCTCAAATGGGTCTGAGAGGCTAAATGTCATCAAATGGTGGTTCCGTGGCTCAGATGGGTCTGAGAGGCTAAATGTCATCAAATGGTGGTTCCGTGGCTCAAATGGGTCTGAGAGGCTAAATGTCATCAAATGGTGGTCCGTGGCTCAAATGGGTCTGAGAGGCTAAATGTCATCAAATGGTGGTTCCGTGGCTCAGATGGGTCTGAGAGGCTAAATGTCATCAAATGGTGGCTCAGATGGGTCTGAGAGGCTAAATGTCATCAAATGGTGGTCCGTGGCTCAGATGGGTCTGAGAGGCTAAATGTCATCAAATGGTGGTCCGTGGCTCAAATGGGTCTGAGAGGCTAAATGTCATCAAATGGTGGTTCCGTGGCTCAGATGGGTCTGAGAGGCTAAATGTCATCAAATGGTGGTCCGTGGCTCAGATGGGTCTGAGAGGCTAAAAGTCATCAAATGGTGGTCCGTGGCTCAGATGGGTCTGAGAGGCTAAATGTCATCAAATGGTGGTTCCGTGGCTCAAATGGGTCTGAGAGGCTAAAAGTCATCAAATGGTGGTCCGTGGCTCAGATGGGTCTGAGAGGCTAAATGTCATCAAATGGTGGTCCGTGGCTCAGATGGGTCTGAGAGGCTAAATGTCATCATGGTGGTTCCGTGGCTCAGATGGGTCTGAGAGGCTAAATGTCATCAAATGGTGGTTCCGTGGCTCAGATGGGTCTGAGAGGCTAAATGTCATCAAATGGTGGTTCCGTGGCTCAGATGGGTCTGAGAGGCTAAATGTCATCATGGTGGTTCCGTGGCTCAAATGGGTCCGAGAGGCTAAATGTCATCAAATGGTGGTTCCGTGGCTCAAATGGGTCCGAGAGGCTAAATGTCATAAAATGGTGGTTCCGTGGCTCAGATGGGTCTGAGAGGCTAAATGTCATCAAATGGTGGTTCCGTGGCTCAGATGGGTCTGAGAGGCTAAATGTCATCAGATGGTGGTCCGTGGCTCAGATGGATCTGAGAGGCTAAATGTCATCAAATGGTGGTCCGTGGCTCAAATGGGTCTGAGAGGCTAAATGTCATCAAATGGTGGTTCCGTGGCTCAGATGGGTCTGAGAGGCTAAATGTCATCATGGTGGTTCCGTGGCTCAGATGGGTCTGAGAGGCTAAATGTCATCAAATGGTGGTCCGTGGCTCAGATGGGTCTGAGAGACTAAATGTCATCAAATGGTGGTCCGTGGCTCAGATGGGTCTGAGAGGCTAAATGTCATCATGAGTACCACAGACGAAAAACAGTCTAAGTCCAAATTTCAGACTGACCCCTCCACGAAAAGGCCTCGTTGTCCTGAACCCTTATCTATCATTTATATATTATGGATCAATAGTGTGGACTTAGACTGTTATTCGTCTGTGGTACTCAAATGGTGGTCCGTGGCTCAGATGGGTCTGAGAGACTAAATGTCATCAAATGGTGGTTCCGTGGCTCAGATGCTCAATAATTTATTGACATGAAAAGGGTTGAAAACCACTGCTATAGGCATATGCCAGGTTTGTCGGACCAATAGTACGTATGTCTAAACTAAAGCCTGTACCCGACGTGGTTCATATCTCACGCCGCACACCAGAACATACATTCGTGTTTTCGAACCATCGGTCACCCGATGGTAAAGCATTACGTAAGCATTCTTCTTGATCTCATCTCTGAGCACATCCAAACTAATTCCAAATCAACCCTAAAGGTGGTTGCACACTGGACGCGTTTTTCGGAAAACCGTTGGCTCCGAAATCGCGCCCGGTGTGTGGAGATCTTAAATGTATGTTTTGCCATGCATAATTGCATAACTGTCCATGGAAGCCCTATAGATGACTTTTATAATGCAGATCGCAAATTAATGCACATTGTTATGTCGACTATACAGAAAATCGCTCAACGCTCAGCATGTTACTATAATGTTGTACAGTATAGGTTTGCAGTATTAACCCATTTTGACCCGAGATCTGATTCTAAAAATGTCTTCTACATCCTGACAGTTTTCTGAAAAAGCTATGTTTCTATGTCAGTCCTTCTCAAACATTTTCCTGTTAAGGACTCCCAAAAATATATGAAATTGGCCGCCGACCCCCATCTGAAAATATGTTGTTCCAGGGACCCCCCCCCCAGTAGCAAAGATTTGGGTTAAAAACATTCGCTCTGAAAGAATATATTCAAACATTTGGGCCACATTTTCACGATTTTTCAAAAATAGCAGACCTACAAGTTCATAGCGCGCCACTCGGTGGCGTGCTATGAGCTTGTAGATCTGCTATTTTTCAATAGCTAAAGCATAACATAATGCTAACACCAAAAGAGGTTCCCGCCCAAAATGGGTTAAACCTTGATTTATGCGCAGTTCCCTGCATCATAATAAAGCCGTTCCAGGAAGAATATAATATATAACGGTGCACAACGTGCATCCATTACATTAGCATCAGCATGCAGCAGTTTACTGCCAGCATTAAATATGCCTTTGAAGGAAAATGTCAAGTTAATCTATGTAGGACCTTAAGGTTCCATCTGTGAGGTCAAGGTGTGTGTTAATTATTCTGGGTGAAAACAAGACTTTAACCCATTTTGGCCTGACATCGACATTTAAAAAAAATTCTTATAAATCATGACAGTTTTCTGTTACTATGTCAGTGGTGCTCAATATTTCATGTCAAGGACTCCCAAAAATGATATGTAATTGGCCGCCGACCCCCATCTGAAAATATGTTGTGCCAGGGACCCCCCCCCCCCCCAGAAGCAAAGATATGATAAAAACGTTCGCTCTGAAATAATATAATATTCAAAGATTTGCGCCGCGTTCACGATTTTTCAAAAACAGCAGACCTACAAGCTCGTGAGCTTGTAGATCTGCTATTTTTCAATAGCTAAAGCAAAACACCAAAAGGGGTTCACGTCCAGAATGGGTTAAAGTTCAGTGGTTGCTGCATTCATTTTGCAGAAGGAGAACGTTGCGTCCGCAGCCGATAGAGCACGCTCCCGGTGCTTCTTACATGATTAGGATCACAACCTTTGACTATGATCATCTGAGAACACAAGATGAAAACAGTACGGATCCAACTCGAATCTCCAATCTCCCCGACACGTCTATAATCCAGAGGGCACTGGTTTAAGATCACAACCTTTGACTATGATCATCTGAGAAACACGGGCCAAGTTGAAAACCGTGCGGATCCGACTTGAATCCAATCTCCCCGACGCGTCTAATCCAGAGGGCACCGGTTTAATCCAGAGGGCACCGGTTTAATCATGGAATAATGGCGAAAAGTCCACACCAGTGGAATTAGACGACAAGTTCAGGGCGAAAGCAATAATTTTTTTATGAGACTGCGAGCGTATCTAAGTCTAAAGCACACTGCTTCATTTTAATCCATTCTGGGCGGGAACCCCTTTTGGTGTTTTAAGCATTGTTATACTTTAGCTATTGAAAAATAGCAGATCTACAAGCTCGTAGCGCGCCACCGAGTGGCGCGCTACGAGCTTGTAGGTCTGCTATTTTTTTCAAATCATGAAAATGTGGTGCAAATTTGGAATATATATTTTTTCAGAACAAACGTTTTTAACTCAAATGCTTCTGGGAGGTTCCTTGAACAACATTCTTTTAGCTGGCGTTCAGCGGCTTCTTACATAAAATGTTTGGGTTCCTTGACATGAAATATTGAGCACCACTGATACAGAAACATGAGATATTTCAGAAAACTCTCAGGATTTAGAAGACATTTTTTAAACTTCAACGTCAGGCCGAAATGGGTTAAGAGAATCAAAGGGAAAAGGTTTAACTGATTTGTCCAAATATTGCCATCTATGATTGCAATGACTCCTTGGCTATCTCTTCCTTTTCTCTGCTATGGTGCAGGTTTTCTTTTCTTTAATATTATTTATGGGGACAGTGTTGTTATGAAAAAGAATAAAATCCAATGTTTGTGTTAGGACAAGGTTTGTGTTAGGACAAGGTTTGTGTTAGGACAAGGTTTGTGTTAGGACAATGTTTGTGTTAGGACAAGGTTTGTGTTAGGACAAGGTTTGTGTTAGGACAAGGTTTGTGTTAGGACAAGGTTTGTGTTAGGACAATGTTTGTGTTAGGACAAGGTTTGTGTTAGGACAATGTTTGTGTTAGGACAAGGTTTGTGTTAGGACAAGGTTTGTGTTAGGACAAGGTTTGTGTTAGGACAAGGTTTGTGTTGGGACAAGGTTTGTGTTAGGACAATGTTTGTGTTGGGACAAGGTTTGTGTTAGGACAAGGTTTGTGTTAGGACAAGGTTTGTGTTAGGACAATGTTTGTGTTAGGACAATGTTTGTGTTGGGACAAGGTTTGTGTTAGGACAATGTTTGTGTTAGGACAAGGTTTGTGTTAGGACAAGGTTTGTGTTAGGACAATGTTTGTGTTAGGACAAGGTTTGTGTTAGGACAAGGTTTGTGTTAGGACAATGTTTGTGTTAGGACAATGTTTGTGTTAGGACAAGGTTTGTGTTAGGACAAGGTTTGTGTTAGGACAATGTTTGTGTTAGGACAAGGTTTGTGTTAGGACAAGGTTTGTGTTAGGACAATGTTTGTGTTGGGACAAGGTTTGTGTTAGGACAATGTTTGTGTTAGGACAAGGTTTGTGTTAGGACAAGGTTTGTGTTAGGACAAGGTTTGTGTTTTCACAGACCCTCGAAGATGGACATACTTCGGAGGGGCTAGCGCCCCCCGAAAACAGAACCTCTCTCAACGGGATTTGCTTCCTCAATAAACAACGGGTCTGAAATCTAATCAAAAAACGCCCAGCAACAATACTGTAGAGTAGACAGTACAGAAGGCTATCAATGTTGCATCTTTACATGCCTAGACACACATGACCCATGGGCATCCTCTAGGGGCACACTGAGCATTCAGGCTTATAGCGCAAAGCTTCCCTGATTAGTTATGGGAATACCTTAGGAGACACATACACAGTACACACAAGCATGTGTGTGTGTGTGTGTGTGTGTGTGTGTGTGTGTGTGTGTGTGTGTGTGTGTGTGTGTGTGTGTGTGTGTGTGTGAGAGAGAGAGAGAGAGAGAGAGAAAGAGAGAGAGAGAAATATATGCACAATTTAACTAGATTGGTCTGGTTGACTTGAGCCTCTGATTTGAATGGCCTAACGAGCAGTTTGGGGAAATATGTGTCCCGGCTCTAAATTTTTAAATGGTGCCCCAAACTCCCCAAAGCAATTCCCTACAAGCCCAAATAGTGTGGCTGTGGCGCACGCCTGATGGAACCCTTAAAGGTCCGACTGGGTACTGACTGAGTGATAAGAGGGAAACCCATTGTACTTAGAGCACACTGCCATTAGGAGGTTGACTCTGACTGGGGTAATAGGGACTTTAAGCAACGACTGTTTTCAGGACGGCTCCGCTACGCGGAAGTACGGCGGCTATGACGCCCACGCCGTAGCTGTCAAAATCGTTAAGCAAACAGCCTCCGGCGACGGCGACATTGGTTGCCATGGTGACGCGTCCATGCAGCATGTGTCAAACATAAACACATTATTATTATTTATTTTCTTTAAACACCGCGTCGCGCGTCAGCTAACTTGCCGATATTGCTTAATTCTTACATGTGCTGGACATGATCAGCAGTGGAAAGAGGAAGGTGCTGGAGCAATCTGTGTTATTCTAAAAACCGTTTTAATAAACATGGTTAATATGACATATGGTATTAGTGTTATTTCTTCATTCAGAGCATGCCAACACATTACACAGCATAAGAGAGGTGATGGAGCAATCGGTGTAAATGTATGACAGCTATAATTTCAATAAACATGGTTATGACATGGCGTTGTAGACACTACGTGTAAGTGTAGGTTCTCCCGTAGTAGAAAGGGCTGCGACGGAGAGCAGGTTTATGTATCGAGCACTGATCCATTTCCGGTTGCCGTAGCCGACTGCCGTATCCGTCGTTGCTTAAAGTCGCTAGTATCTCCGTGGTGGAAAAGAGTACTCCACGGTTTTACTCAACTAAAAGTATCAATTCTGCAATGTAGAAATACTCTGTTGTAAAAGACCGGAATTCAAAATGTACTAAAAGTACAAAAGTATTGGATTCAAAATGTACTTAAAGTACCAAAAGTAGAAAGTACTCACTATATGCAGAATGTCCCATTTCAAGTTTTCAAATGTATGATAACATTTTGAAAATAGCAGATCTACAAGCTCACAATGTGTTGCATCGCAATGCATTGTGAGCTTGTACATCGGCTATTTTAAAATAATAATAATCAAAAAATATATATATTCAAATAAATGTAGGGGGTAAAAGTACAATATTTTCCTCTGAGATGTAATGGAGTAGAAGGGCACTACTGGAACGCCTTGCATGGACCCTCACAGTGGAGTCAGTACTGCTGTATGGGGCCGAGACATGGACCCTCACAGTGGAGTCAGTACTGCTGTATGGGGCCGAGACATGGACCCTCACAGTGGAGTCAGTACTGCTGTATGGGGCTGAGACATGGACCCTCACAGTGGAGTCAGTACTGCTGTATGGGGCCGAGACATGGACCCTCACAGTGGAGTCAGTACTGCTGTATGGGGCCGAGACATGGACCCTCACAGTGGAGTCAGTACTGCTGTATGGGGCCGAGACATGGACCCTCACAGTGGAGTCAGTACTGCTATATGGGGCTGAGACATGGACCCTCACAGTGGAGTCAGTACTGCTGTATGGGGCCGAGACATGGACCCTCACAGTGGAGTCAGTACTGCTGTATGGGGCCGAGACATGGACCCTCACAGTGGAGTCAGTCCTGCTGTATGGGGCCGAGACATGGACCCTCACAGTGGAGTCAGTCCTGCTGTATGGGGCTGAGACATGGACCCTCACAGTGGAGTCAGTACTGCTGTATGGGGCTGAGACATGGACCCTCACAGTGGAGTCAGTACTGCTGTATGGGGCCGAGACATGGACCCTCACAGTGGAGTCAGTACTGCTGTATGGGGCCGAGACATGGACCCTCACAGTGGAGTCAGTACTGCTGTATGGGGCCGAGACATGGACCCTCACAGTGGAGTCAGTACTGCTGTATGGGGCCGAGACATGGACCCTCACAGTGGAGTCAGTACTGCTGTATGGGGCTGAGACATGGACCCTCACAGTGGAGTCAGTACTGCTGTATGGGGCTGAGACATGGACCCTCACAGTGGAGTCAGTACTGATGTATGGGGCCGAGACATGGACCCTCACAGTGGAGTCAGTACTGCTGTATGGGGCCGAGACATGGACCCTCACAGTGGAGTCAGTACTGATGTATGGGGCCGAGACATGGACCCTCACAGTGGAGTCAGTGCTGCTGTATGGGGCCGAGACATGGACCCTCACAGTGGAGTCAGTGCTGCTGTATGGGGCCGAGACATGGACCCTCACAGTGGAGTCAGTACTGCTGTATGGGGCCGAGACATGGACCCTCACAGTGGAGTCAGTACTGCTGTATGGGGCCGAGACATGGACCCTCACAGTGGAGTCAGTACTGCTGTATGGGGCCGAGACATGGACCCTCACAGTGGAGTCAGTACTGCTGTATGGGGCCGAGACATGGACCCTCACAGTGGAGTCAATACTGCTGTATGGGGCCGAGACATGGACCCTCACAGTGGAGTCAGTACTGCTGTATGGGGCCGAGACATGGACCCTCACAGTGGAGTCAGTACTGCTGTATGGGGCCGAGACATGGACCCTCACAGTGGAGTCAGTACTGCTGTATGGGGCCGAGACATGGACCCTCACAGTGGAGTCAGTACTGCTGTATGGGGCCGAGACATGGACCCTCACAGTGGAGTCAGTACTGCTGTATGGGGCCGAGACATGGACCCTCACAGTGGAGTCAGTACTGCTGTATGGGGCCGAGACATGGACCCTCACAGTGGAGTCAGTACTGCTGTATGGGGTCGAGACATGGACCCTCACAGTGGAGTCAGTACTGCTGTATGGGGCCGAGACATGGACCCTCACAGTGGAGTCAGTACTGCTGTATGGGGCCGAGACATGGACCCTCACAGTGGAGTCAGTACTGCTGTATGGGGCCGAGACATGGACCCTCACAGTGGAGTCAGTACTGCTGTATGGAGCCGAGACATGGACCCTCACAGTGGAGTCAGTACTGCTGTATGGGGCCGAGACATGGACCCTCACAGTGGAGTCAGTACTGCTGTATGGGGCCGAGACATGGACCCTCACAGTGGAGTCAGTACTGCTGTATGGGGCCGAGACATGGACCCTCACAGTGGAGTCAGTACTGCTGTATGGGGCCGAGACATGGACCCTCACAGTGGAGTCAGTACTGCTGTATGGGGCCGAGACATGGACCCTCACAGTGGAGTCAGTACTGCTGTATGGGGCCGAGACATGGACCCTCACAGTGGAGTCAGTACTGCTGTATGGGGCCGAGACATGGACCCTCACAGTGGAGTCAGTACTGCTGTATGGGGCCGAGACATGGACCCTCACAGTGGAGTCAGTACTGCTTGCGTGCGTGCGTGCGTGCGTGCGTGCGTGCGTGCGTGCGTGCGTGCGTGCGTGCGTGCGTGCGTGCGTGCGTGCGTGCGTGCGTGCGTGCGTGCGCATGGGGGCTTCATCAAGGGAAGGCCTGCTCTGTGGAAATGCCTGCTGAGGAATGATGTTTTAATGAACTCCTTCCAGCCAGATTGTGTGAATAAATGAACCAACATGCCCGCGGAGGGTCTGAAGCACAGAGCATCTCAGAGGTACATACATACTGTATATACTGTATATATAAACACGTTATTTCCACGTCTCTCCCCAGGTCGCGCCTCACAGGTTCAACCACCGTACATCTGTAAAATACTAATTGCCTGATGATTATACAGCTCAGCAGAAATGATTGTGGTGAATATAAACGGCAGACGAGTTGCAATGTCAACCAGGCAAACCATCCGTGACTGATGGATGGAGAGAGCATGAAAACTGTCACATGAATTGATGAAATTGATGAAAACCTTAAAGTACTGCAACTTCATTTTATCAAGCAGGTTATGCTGTGATAACCCAAGTCTGGTAACTTCATACCCGATGATTGTGCCGAATATAAGACATCTCCGATTATAAGACGAACCCCATTTTTCAAGACTCGTTTGGAAAAAGGAACATTGGTAAATGGTAAATGGTGCATTTATATAGCGCCTTTATCCAAGGCGCTTTACATAGTGCATTACATTCACCCATTCATACACCGATTGCGGCGGAAGCCATGCAAGGTTAACCTGACTCCGCCAGATGGGGCAGCAGAGAGTACACTGGGTTCCCCCCTCCTGCTCCCATCTGGGAACTCTCAGGCAGACTTGATGCCCGGCCACAAAACGGCCTGGCCAATCAGCAGCAGCTAGAGGCGGGATCAAGGCAGCACTGTGTATGCCTTGATCCCGCCTCTAGCTGCCGCTGATTGGCCAGGTCTGCCTGAGAGTTCCCAGATGGGAGCAGGACTGGGGAACCCAGTGTACTCTCTGCTACCCCATCTGGCGGAGTCAGGTTAATGCAAGGTACCAACCAGCACATCGGGAGCAATTTGGGGTTCAGTGTCTTGCCCAAGGACACTTCGACATGTAGACGGGATTCGAAACGCCGACCCATGGATCATTAGACGACCTGCTCTACCTCCTGAGCCACAGTCGACATTGAATGTCAAATAGTCTAGTCCCCGATTATAATACGGCCCTGTTTGATATTTCCATTGGAGAAAAATAAAACTGTTTTATATTCAGGTCATATAGGGCCTGAAAACTACTCACTTAGCAGGAGTAATTTAGTTTACTTTTTAGTTTAGCCTTTTTTAACGTCAATTTAGAGTCTAAACTAGAGGAATATCTCATTTCAAACTAGAAAAAGTGCCCCTCGGGGCACAGGTCTCCAGCAGCATAATAGTGTTTGTGATGTTTGGACAAAATATGTGGGAATAAATGGGCAATATATCTAATAATTTAGCAGACGCTCGCTCGCTATTTAAATCGCTCGGTCGCTGTCAGTCAGTCAGAGTACTTCCTTAGCATAGAGCAAGACAGCTGCTCGCTTTCTGCGCCATCTCACAACGCCACAACGCACCGGACCGCCTCACGGAACCTAGCGCCGCACAGCCCTGTCCTCCAACCTCAATCTGCCCCGCATTACACGCCAAACATTCTAACATTCCTCTTAACACTTTGATTGCTGGAAGATCTCAACAGGCCTATTTGGATGTTGCTGCCATTTAACATTGCACAAAGGCCTTGTTCGGGGGCCCACAGTAAAATGTTCTCTTATAGCGAGAATCACACGCCTACATCAAAAGAAAGCTGAACTTGTCCACTTCAATTAAAAAAATACATTTTGATTTTACCATGTTCCATTCTGGAGATATTGACCTTTTTGCAACACCTGCATTTGCCTGGAAGTGGTTATCTTGAACAGCGAGCAGAGTTATGGATGGTTTAAAGTCAGAGACATTGACAGGCAGATATAAAATTGAACCCAATAAATATCCTATACATCCTATACACCGAATGAAAGCCCTGAATGTGTACTTTTACGAGGAAAACAGTAAACATTGATCCCATCTACAGTTAGACAGTAATTGGTTATTGAATGCAGCTTGTGCCCACCAGATAACTTCAGAGAAGACATGGACGTGAACTCCTCAATATTCACAAAATAAGGCCTATAGCGACATATAAATACTATATACCGTATGAAACAGAAGACTCTCTGCTTTCATAAGAAAAAAAACTTCTACTGTAGTAATAATAAAAATCACACCCCTGTGAAGTGAGCGGTGCAACTCTGTCCCATATTGCACCACTCACTTCACATGGGTGTGATTTTTATTATTACTACAGTAGAAGTTTTTTTCTTATGAAAGCAGAGAGTCTTCTGTTTCATACGGTATATAGTATTTATATGTCGCTATAGGCCTTATTTTGTGAATATTGAGTTCAGGTCCATGTCTTCTCTGCAGTTATATCTGGTGGGCGCAATGTGCATCCACCCAGTATCCAATTTATGACAAACTGTACATGGGATCAATGTTTACTCTTTTCCTCGTAAAAGTACACATTCAGGGCTTTCATTCGATGTATAGGATGTATAGCATATTTATTGTGTTTATTGTTATATCTGCCTGTCAATGTCTGACTATAAACCTTCATAACTATGCTTTCTTTTTGATGATGATTGCCGCCTCGCCTAATCTATCTCACTGCTTTCATTGTTTTGATCGCAGTAACATTGGGGGGGGGGGGGGTCATGGGCACATTGGGCAGCAAAAGTCTTGATCCGTACGGCTATAAAAAGTCCCATTTCACCGTTCGGTTCAGAACTATAGTATAACGGTGAGACGCGTTGTCATCATCAGCTGATTTTGTTTTTCAAGCTAGTGAAGTATATTTACTAACAAGAGAACATGCCTGGGCATGCAGGTTGGAGGCGATGGAGGAAAAAAAAAGATTCCCCCGGCTGTGATGTCAACGACAACGGATCACAACACCACGGTTTAGGACGCGGAAAAGTTCGTTATACATTACACCCGGGTCGATTACGTCCCCGATGCGTTCATTGCGGTCTTATCACTACAATTATAATGAATAAAAAAGCGTTACAATCACACGTCCGAGCGATCTCCGATTATGACGGTTCTGCATGGCGATACGTGATCCACCAACGGCACACTGTCTTGTCGTGGCGGCCCGTCGATACTGTGGTTAGTTCGTAGTATTGTAGGCTCGGGGATCGTTTGGTCGCTACAGTATGAAGAAGGAAACATGCATCTGTCCATGTGTGTTGCAGACGCAATGCAATGCCGATCGGTTGTTTTTTTTCCGAGAGACAGAGCCAGCCAGGACAGAGCCCCCATCTCGCAGGCTCCTCCTGCAGGAGAAACAGGAGGGGGGGGGGGGGGGGATCGAGTAGTATAGTGTTGTGTGAAAGCCAATAGCTGGAGGAAAGCCTGGTGAGGCGAGGTTAGGTGAAATGTGATTCTTTTCATACACCGACTGGATCATTCCATGGGCGCGTCCATTTTAGACTGGCTTAGTGGCTTCTACACGTAAAGCGGCCCGCCCTCCTGTTTTCAGGATGGGAGGGGTTTTTTTTTTTTTTTGGTTTTTTTTCTGATCACGTGAGCGGGACTAAGCAACAATGATAGGGCGATGGTTCTTCATTGTCCGGGTGGGTAAAAAGATGAATGAAAGTATGCTATAAAAAAGTGATTGAAACGTATTGATACGTGATCCGCACCCGACGTTTGATTAATTGATAACGTATTGATACGCGATCCGCGTTGGGAGTGTTAATTAAATTAATTTGCGACAAAAAAAAACCATCTCCCCGCAAATCACGTGTCACCAGTGTCACCAGTGAAATGCATGTTGGGACGGACACAGATTAATACTGGGACACACTTTTCCGCGCAACAGACTCACACTGAACATAATTTGCTGTTCATATATTCAGAACGGGTAAGGACTAGTATAAATAAATATATAACAGTTACAGTGTATTCATAATGTTTATTAGTGCGCATATACAAAGTTGTACACGGATCGGTGGAGTTTTATTTAAGAACATGAATTGGCCTGTTATAGCGCCACCATGAGGCTGATTTGATTTTTTTTAAATGCAATTCCTTCCTCTGCCTATAGTGGGAATGTGTCTGCGTAATTTGACGGAAATCGCATGTTGTGTTCATGATTTGAGGCATTTTGTTCGAAACGGACCAATCCTGCAAACTTTGGAAGGCAATCTTAGCCAATGGGGATGGAATATGGGGAAGCGGACAGGTCCGTGTTGATCACATGACTGTAGAGATAATGTATACCGTCTTGCGTGATGTATGGATAAAATGTGTTTTGAAATAATCTGCCTCATGGTAGTGCTATAACTGGCTGTTGTGGAAAAATTGGGGCAGAGGTTCGTCGTTCGCATCCAGGGAGTTTGTGTGCACAGTTTGGCATCGCCAGGGCCAACGGTGCAGGATATTAGCTGTACGCGGACGGACGGACAGACGGACGGACGGACAGAGCACGTGCACACACACACACACGCACGCAGTGCAAAACATACTCTCCCCATGCCTTGGCTGGTGGAGGCAATTAACATTAAGACCGTTTTCACCCCCATGTCGGCTGCTCTCGCTTCGCTGTCACTCTAAACATAGAGTATCAGACAGTTTATTATAATATAGCATAATAATAATCCTTCTTTGGGTGGTGTCTCCATTTTGACATACAGTAATAGCCATATGTGAGACTGTCTGTCGGATATTGTAGAGATTGTCAATTAATAAAGGATCATCCACACAAAGAACCAGAACTACAACATGTCATTTTAAATGTCGTTCCAACTTATGTCGGATAGAAACACTGACAGCCGACCAATCACAAGCAAAGGATGCAACGCAGTGTTGAGCTTGTAGATCTGCTATATTTTCAAACGATTTTTTTATAGATTTTGAGACATATTATGATAACATTCTGCACAACGATTAGTAAGTCTGGAACACGCTGGAGCTGTTGCAGCTGCGACCCGACTACGGATAAGCGGTTGAAGATGGATGGATGGATGGATGGAGAACAATTAGTCTACTTTTACTTTTGGTACTTTAACCCATTGAGACCTGAGACCAGATTCTACAAAATATCTTCTAAATCATGAGCGTTTTGTGTATGTTTCTATGTCAGTGGTTCACAAACTATGAACATGGACATGGACCCCCAGATTGATTATGTAATTGGCCACCCATCGACTCCCATCTGAACATATGTTGTTGGAGTTCCAGACCCCCAGGGGGCGGGCCGGTTCCGGCGAGCCGCCCCGCGTCCGAAACAGTTGAGAAATGACAGCGTTACCGTGTACCCTCTACTGTACTGTACTGTCACTGTACTGTACTGGCACACCCGGAATCATCATATACAGTATACAGTTAATATGTGCGTGTGTGTTTTAGGTTGCTCACATGTGGCGAAAAACAACCATGCTGTTTCCGTGCTCAGACCCAGCCACCCAGCCACCCAGCCACCCCCACACATAGCTCTGTAAGGGAGTGGTTGTAGACGTTTGGATGAAGATGGATTTATTTTCGGCAGAGTTTTAAGTTTAACAGTTAATTTTGCACGACTGCAAGATAAGTAGTAATCGTGCCTTTGAACATTAGCCTGCCTAGTATGAAAACATGCCCACTCACAGTTCAACGTTTTTAGTTTTCTGTTTCACGAGAAACCGGGGGTTAGAGTATCTCACAGTGATGGAAATGTGAACGTCAATTATCAGTCAAAAGCAATACAATTGCCCATGGGGGCCTATTATGCTAATTGCGTTCTATTGGCTCTACAAAGACTGCTGCGTGTTGACTGCGTTCTATTGGCTCTACAAAGACTGCTGCGTGTTGACTGCGTTCTATTGGCTATACAAAGACTGCTGCGTGTTGACTGCGTTCTATTGGCTCTACAAAGACTGCTGCGTGTTGACTGCGTTCTATTGGCTCTACAAAGACTGCTGCGTGTTGACTGTGTTCTCTAACCATTTCCACCATGTCATGCGATGAAACTATAGCATGTAGTGTTGTTTTTGTCGACTAAAACTAAGTAGAAAAGTTTTCGCCGAGTTGGCGGTGCCCGGCATCGAACCCATGACCTTGTGGTCCACTACCTGGACATAAATAGACACATAGACACCCGACAAATAGCTGTTTAAGTTGTTACAATTATGGTCTACCAGTTGTTGCAAGCAGGGATTGTTTGACCACATGTCCCCCAACGGACACCAGCCCCTCCTTTACAAAACAACCTCCCTGTCAGCAACATGAAGCAGTCTCGTCTCATCACGTCAAATGGAGGGACGGGCATTATCTTAAATGACGCTAATGGCCGGTGGTCAGTCAACAATGACACATTAAGCCCATTTGGAACAAGTGCTTAATGTGTTTGAGCAATTAACAGAATATATTTACTGGCCATAGCTCTAGGGAAGTGGGAGGTCATGTCCACACACTGCGCTAGAACAAGTACAGAGAGAGAGAGAGAGAGAGAGAGAGAGAGAGAGAGAGAGAGAGAGAGAGAGAGAGAGAGAGAGAGAGAGAGAGAGAGAGAGAGAGAGAGAGAGAGATAGAGAGATAGAGAGAGAGAGAGAGAAAGAGAGGGGGGGGAGAGAAGAGGAGAGAGAGAGAGAGAGAGAGAGAGAGAGAGAGAGAGAGAGAGAGAGAGCGAGAGAGAGAGAGATTTATGAATCACCAAAGGGAAATGCAGGTATGCCATAGATGACTCATAGTCAGGTTAGATAAAACGAGGGCAACAGGTTAAAACTGAGAGGAGACAAACGTACTGAATATACATTAAAATCATTAAAAGGGTGTCACTGGGAATAATAATCCTTTGTTATTGTACATAAATGGTAAATGGTGCATTTATATATATATTT